>NC_088869.1:62001232-62069832 GCF_032884065.1 Artemia franciscana | reverse complement strand
GAAAATATTACTATTCATCTGATTTGCACGAATATGCACACTTTCTATAGCTCACCTGTTCCTTTGCCCCCTTTAGGAGAAAGCTATGATTTTTGTTTATTAATGAAGCCTCTTTCCAACTTTAATCATACATTTTCTGTTACCCGATTTTCTTATCGTCCCATTTCCAATGACGGTCTTCTCGAGTTTGGATCTTGGATTACTAATGAAACCTGGTCAGCTCTTAAATCTATTTATATGCACAGACAATGGGACAGCCAAGAATGTTGTATATTTGCAAGTTTTACGTAGTTAAAAATATATATTATATATATATATATATATATATATATATATATATATATATATATATATATATATATATATATCTATATTCACAGGTGGGACACAGGGACACAACTACAGTGGCGCGTAACTAATATGTCGCGTAACGACTTACGCGCGCGGGAGGGCTTTGGGGGGGGGGGGGGGCGCGAAGCGCCCCCACCAACGACACAGGGAAACAACAACAATGGGGACGCCAGGGGCACAGGGGGATATATAAATGACGACGGGGACACAGGGAATGCTCGATTAGCAATCACCATTAACAAAGCTCAAGGGCAATCATTAGAATAATGAGGTATAGATCTGAATACTGATTGTTTTTCCCATGGACAATTATATGTTGAATGTTTAAGAGTCGGTAAACTTGACAATCTATTTCTATGCACAGACAATGGGACAGCCAAGAATGTTGTATATTCGCAAGTTTTACGTAGTTAAAAAATATATATATATATATCTATCTATATTCAGAGGTGGGACACAGGGACACAACTACAATGGCGCGTAACTAATATGGCGCGTAACGACTTACGCGCTCGGGGGGGGGGGGGGGTGGCGCCACCCCAACAGCTAGTATAGATATAAAAATAAGTTGTTTGTGTGTCTGTCGAGTGACTTCATGTTTGTGTGTCGACTGACGTCATGTTTGTCGACTGACGAAATTACAGACCAGGACATCGGACACAAATGACAACCGGGAAACCGAGACATAGGGAATATAAATGACGACCAGGACACTCAAAGAGAAAGCGACCGGGACATAAGGAATGTTCGATTAGCAATCACCATCAAGAAAGCACCGGGGCACAAATGACGACCGGGACACATCTTCTATATATATAAAAATAAGTTGTCTGTGTGTCTGTCGAGTGACGTCATGTTTGTGTGTTGACTGACGTCATGTTTGTCGACTGACGAAATTACAGACCGGGACATCGGGACACAAATGACGACCGGGACACTGGGACATAGGGAATATAAATGACGACCGGGACACTCAAAGAAAAAGCGACCGGGACACAAGGAATGTTTGATTAGCAATCACCATCAACAAAGCACCGGGACACAAATGACGACCGGGACACAGGGAATATAAATGACGACCAGGACACTCAAAGAGAAATTACAGACCGGGACACCGGAACACAAATGACGACCGGGACAAAAATGACGACCGGAACACATAAAAATAAGTTTTCTATCTGTCTGTCTGTCTGTCGAGTCACGTCATGTGTGTGTGTTGACTGATGTCATGTTTGTCGACTGACGTCATTATAAGGATTGAGCTGTATGTCGTCATGAAGTTGTTTGTCGACTGACGTCATGTTTGTCAACTGATGAAATTACAGACCGGGACACCGGGACACAAATGACGACCGGGAAATCGGGACACAGTGAATATAAATGACGACCGGGACACTCAAAGAGAAATTACAGACTGGAATACCGGGACACAAATAATGACCGGGACACAGGGAATATAAATGACGACCGGGACACAGGGACACAACTACAACGGGGACGCTGGGGCACAGGGGGATATATAAATGACGACTGGGACAGGGAATATTCGAAGAGAAATTACAGACCGGGACACCGGGACACAGGGATATAAATGACGACTGGGACACTCAAAGAGAAATTACAGACTGGGACACTGGGACACAAATGACGACCGGACACAGGGAATATAAATGACGACTGGGACACAGGGACACAACTACAAAGGGGACATGGGGGGGCACAGGGGGATATAAAAATGACGACGGGGACATAGGGAACGTTCGATTAGCAATCACCATCAACAAGGCTCAAATCAATCATTAGAATAATGAGGTATAGATCTGAATACGGATTGCTTTTCCCATGGACAATTATATGTTGCATGTTCAAGAGTTGGTAAACCTGACAATCTATTTATATGCACAGACAATGGGACAGCCAAGAATGTTGTATATTCGCAAGTTTTACGTAGTTAAAAACATATATATATATATATATATATATATATATATATATATATATATATATATATATATATATATATATATATATATATATATATATATATATATATATATATATATATATATCTATATTCACAGGTGGGACACAGGGACACAACTACAATGGCGCGTAACTAATATGGCGCATAACGACTTACGCACGCGGGGGGGGGGCTTAGGGGGGCACGAAGCGCCCCCACCAACTAGGTGTTGGGGTGGCGCTTTGGTGGCCAATTGAGGAGTCTTTCGAAGTGGGATGCTCATAACTCATTCACTGCTGCTGGTTTGGTCAAAAGTACACCAGATGGGTCTCAAACTGGGCCATTGACGTTACGCTTCTTTCCAAGGATGTCACTTGTGATCTGATATAGGGCTCTAGAGTCTCCTCTCTTGGCTGCTTCATCTGCAACTTTGGCTTTGCTCTCGATCAGGGTTCGGTGGTCATTACTTGCGCTCTTCTTTACAGCTTTGCCTGCTTTGCGGTAGCGTGCGTTTTTCAAGATTAAACGGCCTGGTGTTTGGCTTTGAAGAAGGGTTTCTTTTATGTGTTTCCTCTCCCTTATGAGATTACAAGTTTGGTCCGAGAGCCATTGGTCTTTAGGGCGTTTCTTGTGCCCCATTTTTGTCACCGCCGTATGGAAGGAGTTTTTCACGACTTCCCACAGCTCTTCTTGGTCTGGAATTTTTTGGCACGGAAAGTGATTCAAATCTGTTAAAAAGTTCGATCACGAAGTTTTTTTTACTTTGGTATGAAGTAGTTTATCCGAGTCAAAAGGTTGGGTTGGATAAAGTACCTGTTTAACAATTTTCTTCAGTTTGACTTTAAATTTGGCTATCATTATGTTGTGATCTGACCCTACATCAGCTCCTATATGTGAACGTATGTCCATAAGGCTAGTTCGCCAATTGGAACTGACTAGGAAGAAGTCAATCTGATTTCTGGTGGTGCCATCTCGAGAGGTCCAGGAATATTTGTAGATACTACGGTGTTGGAACAAACTCACACTAATAACTAGGTAATTTGAGAGCGCAAAATCGATTAGAAGCTCACTATTTTCGTTCCGATTACCGAGGCCATGGGAGCCCATAGACCGGGGGCAACAATCGCGGTCGCCACCAATTTTTGCATTGAAATCACCAACAAAAAAAGCTATGTAATGTCTAGGTATATCACTGGCAACCGGTTGCAGGGTTCTGTAAAATTCTTTCTTTACATCATCGCTTGCTTCGTTTGTGGGTGCGTAACAGACCAGCACAGACAAATTTGCATGCTGGCTGGCCAACCTAGCGGTAAGAATTTTGAATGAAACTGGCTGCCACTTTAAAAGGGATATAGTGGTTTTTCTCTTCATCATAAGGACAACTCCGTGTTTTCTCCTTGACTCTGGTCAACTGAATATGATGCTGTGCCCACTTGGCAACTTTTTGAGGCCTGAACCAGGCCTTCATACCTCGGACAGAGTTAGGATGTCTAGATCGTGTTGGCTCATTTCGTTCAAAAACTTTTCAGTCTTGGATAACTGGGACATTCCTCGAGTGTTCTAGAATCCAAATTTGAAGGAATTTTTCCCTGTCAAAAATCATATCCAGGGGCGTGCGGTTGTCATAAAAACAATCAGATCCGAAGCTATTCTCAATAGATGTTTCTGTTGCCTACAGTTTTTTGCAAGAGTGAGTCACTAGCCCACAGCCAAGCCCTCCCTATTTATCCTGGCTTGGAACAGGCTGCATACGCAAGCCAGGTAAAAATTTGAGGCAAAATTCTGTGTGATTATTTGATTAATTATTTTGCTTGTGTGCTTATTCTATGAATTTTAATTTTTGTTTGTTTGTCATTTTCCGTCTTTTCTTTTGTTTTTTTTTCCTTTTTTTTATACTCTATTTGTTATTGTATTTACAACGGTTCATAAATAAATTCAATTCAATTCAATGGTTGGAAGTTAGTACGCAGTTACTAAGCCTAAAAGCCTCTACTAAGCCTACCAAGTTTCAAATTTAAAAATTAGATGCAAAACAAGAGGTCCTCACAAAAAGAATTTACCAATACCAGGATTTAGCTTGTGCAGATTCTGGCCAATAGACCGATACGAATAATCTTTATTATGAAATATCCTGATTCGCTCAGATTAGCGTTAATAAAACCTCGGGAATAGGAAAACTTCATTGTAAATAAATCTTAAAGAATTGACAAGATTTGCATGGGTAACTGTGAGACAAAATGTGTGAAAGTAGGTTCTTTACTTTTGGTAGGTTCAGACAGATGTTAAGACTGGAATATATTTGCTTGTCATGCCAACCTAATGGCCAATTTAAGCCATCTATTTTCCTTGTTTAGCAGCTGTATTGAGTTGAATAATTCAACTTTTACAGAACAATTGGTAATTGCTACTATACAATATCAACAGCTACGAAAATTGATGGGAGAATTTCTCGATACAACAGCGACAGCTATGGAAGAGGCAATCCTGTGCAACTATAGCCACAATTTAAACTGTTCGTTGAAGCGATTCATAAATATTTCCTATCATATTAGTTTTTGGTGTTTGTGTATGAACCTTGAAATAGCGTCTTAAAGGGTATTGAACGATAAATCTATACTAGTTTAAGTGACGAAATTTGAGCACAAAACAAGCAGTGGCGTCAATTCACGTAGGTGTAAAGAGGAGAGGGGTGAAATTTATTTTCAAGACCTGGGGAATGGGTTGTTTATTTTTTTCATTTTTTTGATGAAAATACCATAAAAGGTATTTTCCAAAAAATATCAACAAAGCTATTCATCAGAATATATGGGGGGGGGGGGGCAATAAACATTGTCAAGGAGGAATGTACCATATTTTCACCTCTGTATTCCCACTGGCCAATCGACACAGCTTAAAACAGGCGCTAAAGGCTCTCAACCGGATCCCCCCTGACTAACACATTTTTTAAATTTTTCTTGACAACATTCGTATTCTAAGTATGAAATTTTTTTTGTTCCCTAGATTAAAATGAGAACCGGGGAAACACGTGCCTCATAATCTAGTAGCCTCACTAAAATACTTCCAATTTTTTCTGTTTCTTAGATATAGTTCAATAGCTTACTTTTTATAGCGTTTAGTTTCTTTACTTCAATTTACGAATCTCTTCCTCAAAGTTCTCAAATAACATCAAATAAAAAGATCCGAAATATGATTGTTAACTGGATTCAATTACATCTAATAAGCTTTTGGCAGATTTTTCATCAAAATTTTTAAAACGTCCAAATTTTTGGAAATTGAATTCCGTCAGTCTTCATCCATTCTCATTAATGAGACGACAATGAAAGTCGTTTGCATAGAAAACTGTTTAAGTGATATCAAAGAGTCACTTAAACTTTATTAAAACTATTTCAGAGACTATGCTTCTATCACGGGATAGACGGAAGGACTAGAAATGAGCCTTTTCGGAAGAACACCTGGGAAGCAGTAGCAGGCAGATATACACGAGATAATTTATTCTGGAGGAGGGACACGTTGGCTGAAACCTTACAAAATAGGTGAACCACCTGGAAAGGATATTGATAAATATGGAAAATATTAGTAAATATTTCAACATTCGGGAGGGAGATGACCACATGCACCATAAAGTTGATGTACTTTAAAGTCCTGGTTATGAACAAATGATAGAATAAATGAATAATATAAGAAGACGTATAAAGAGGAGAAGGATTAAGGAGAAAAAGAAATATGCAGTGCCACTTATTTCTGTTATTTAATGAAAAATACACAAAAGCTTTTCGGTCGAGCTAAATTTAGCATACGTATACGTATAGTATAACTTACAATGATTAATAGAGTCAAAACAAAAACGATCAGAAATTACCCTAATCTTGGTAACAATACATCAAAACTATCAAATTTTCATGCTTATTCAGAATATCATGAAAAGAGAAATCACCAATGCTACAGCACAAACACAAAAAAAAAAAAAAAAAAAAAAAAGAGACAGAAGGAGAAAAGGAAGACTTTTTTCCTAAATTAGTGATTAATATAGACCAGCACTTGAATGAGGCCTTAACCCTACTCATCCATACAATCACATAGGTCAAACTGCATAGCCACACACAATCAACCATAAAGAATAATCCATGGACAGGCAGTCATGTCGTCAATAAGTATAAGTCAAAGGCTCTAGTGTCTTTTTTTAAGTGATCAGGAATACTGGATTGCAGCTAGCTCCCCTCCCCCATCTATTTTATACAGTCTTCTAATCAAAATTTTGAGTTAGTCATTTCGTTCTAAATACTTCAACTTATTATTATTATAATGTTATAAATACTTTTATAAATACTATAAATATTACTATAACTGTAAGTATTTTGAACGAAAAATCTAATAAATATTTCTTGTAGGATGACTTAACTCCCCCCCCCCGAGCCCCCGGGGGATGGGGTAATAGCTATGAACTTTGCTCATGATTTACACATAGTATTGGCTATAGGGAAGTATACAGATACGTTTCAAGGGAGATTTTACGGTGAAGGAGGGGGACTATGTGTGAAACCTTTTCACGGGGGAATTTTTGTGGGGGAGAGATTTTTCATGGAGGGAAGCTGGATATCCCGGCATTATTTAGAAAAATGATCAGCAATTAATAAAAAAATAATTTTTTCCAATTAAAAGTAAGGAGAAACATTAAAATTTAAAACGAATATAAATTATCACGAATATGACGGGACTACCCACTCCTCAATACCTCGCTCTTTACAGTAAGTTTTTTTAACTTTAAAGAAAACTTATTCTAATTAAACGGCTCTTGTGTTTCAGGAGTAATTCTTAAATAGTTGGAACAAAAAGTCAAACTTTAGCATGAAGAGCAATGTATTGAAGGCAACCCTCCCCATTTTCGTAATAATTTAGTTTCGTTTTAAGTTTTCATGTTGCTCCTTACTTTGAGTTGAAAGAAACTTGATTTTTTTTTATATAAATCCCTTAAAAGCTTGAGTTCAATCAGTGATGCTCTGTTTCCACTGATAGATTTAGAAGAACATTCATCCCTCACATAGTTGAAATTTTAAATCAATAGCCCCCCCCTCCTTTCTCTCTCCACTTTTATCTAATAGTTTTAGTGTTTATTTTGCAATTGCGAACTTTGTAATTCTTTCTAGCTAGATTTTGTTTGGATTTGTTTTCTCTGTTTTAACTTTACAAGTTTTTATCATTTGACTTTTTATTACTTGCAATTTTATGATTTTGTACTCAAACTAAAGTGTGAATTCGGCCCTTTTGGCTTGTGATAGCCGCTTTGTTGAAATAAATCTTATCTTATCTTATATAAAATCGCATAACGATTTAAATCATTTGAAATGCGTAAGTTACCTGTTGTTATAAAAATATAATCTTTTCCAAAAATGAGGAACGGCTAAAAACAAAGAAAAAAAAATACCGTAATTGCGACTACTAGTTGGATGGCCTAGTCAACTTCTGAGTTTTCAAGCATAGGATCATACCTGTTTCTCCTTAAAGAAAGCTGCAATAACAAAAATATTTCCAGATATTCCAACGACAGTTACAGAAGCAAGGTAAACAGCGTAATATGCGTATAAAGAATCTTCGCTTTCAGGTCTGTTGCTTATGCCTTCTATCTAAAAAAAGAATATTTAACTCAGGAACTGTTTAATAGAATTAAAACAAGTAGCGTAACGAAATTTATACTAATAACCATTTGAGCGTAAAAAAATTGAATACACCAGTACTATCATAGTTCATGATAATAACCAGCATATAAAGAGTCCTCCTCCATAGTAGAAGACACTCTAAGTAATAGCAGCTTATTAGAAAAAATTGTACTAGTAAAAGTAATGCAATTTTTACGGGGGTTACAAACTGTGGCTATATTTAAGTTAAATTTACTTTTCAAGTATGTAAGCATAAGGTGATATTATATTTTAGAAAAAAAAGAAAACATGTAAAAGAGAGCAAAAATCTAGTTCTCAAATAACACAAATAAATTAGAACTAATGAAATAAATCTATCTTTAGAAAAATTATTTGTCTATTCTTTGAAAAGGATAGTTATTGATACCACTTGTCAGTGTGAATTTTGAGCTCTAGTGCCTTTTTTCCAGCAGTAACAAGTATCGTTAACGAATCGTGTATTCGTTACAATACCCGTAGACATGCACTGTGTGAGTGTGAACTTTGGGGGTTGATAGATATATATGAAGCATCCATTGATTCTAATACTTAACACAGAGCATCACTGATTGAACTCAAGCTTTTAAGGGATTTATAAAAAAAAATCAAGTTTCTTTCAACTCAAAGTAAGGAGCAACATTAAAACTTAACACGAAACTAAATTATTACGAAAATGGGGAGGTTTGCCTTCAATACCTTGTTCTTCATGCCAAAGTTAGACTTTTTGTTCCAACTATTTAAGAATTACTCGTGAAACACAAGAGCTATTTAATTAGAATAAGTTTTCTTTAAAGTTAAAAAAACTTACTGTAAAGAGCGAGGTATTGAGGAGTGGGTAGTCCCCGTCATATTCGTAATAATTTATATTCGTTTTAAATTTTAATGTTTCTCCTTACTTTTAGTTGGAAAAACTTATTTTTTAATTAACTGCTGATCATTTTTCTAAATAATGCCGGGATATTCAGCTTCCCTCAATGAAAAATTTCTCCCCCACAAAAATTCCCCCGTGAAAAGGTTTCACACGTAATCCTCCTTCTTCATCGTAAAATCTCTCTTGGAAGGTATCTGTATACTTCCCTATAGCCAATACTATGTGTAAACAATGAGCAAAGTTCATAGCTATTTCCCCATCCCCTGGGGGCTTCGGGGGGGGGGGGGGTTGGGGAAGCTAAGTCATCCTACAAGAAATATTCATTAGATTTTTCGTTCAAAATACTTACAGTTATAGTAATATTTATAGTATTTATAATAATATTTATAACATTATAATAATAATAAGTTGAAGTATTTATAACGAAATGACTAACTCAAAATTTTGATTAGAAAACTGTATAAAATAGACGGGGGAGGGGGGCTAGCTGCAATCCAGTATTCCTGGTCACTTAAAAAAAGGCACTAGAGCCTTTGAATTCTGATCAAATGAGCCCCCTCCAGATCTCCTCGGATAACTGGTTCGATACCATCATCCGTGGGAGAAACAGACAAACAAAAAATAAAATAAAATAAACACACATCCGTGATCTTGCTTCTGGATAAAAAATGCAAAATTCCACATTTTTTTATATAGAAGCTTGAAACTTCTACAGCATGGTTCTCTGATATGCTGAATCTGGCGGCGTAATCTTCATCGCGATAACTTTATGCTTTGGCGGTGTTTCTGCTCTTTTTCAAAATGTGATCAAATTTTCTCAGGCTCGTAACTTTTGATAGGTAACATTAAAATCTGATAAATTTTATATATTCTGAATAAGCATGAAAATTTGATAGTTTTGATGTATTCATTGTTGCCAAGATTAGGGCGATTTCTGATCGTTTTTGTTTTGACTCTATTAGTCTTTTTAAGTTATACTATACGTATACGTATGCTAAATTTAGCTCAACCGAAAAGCTTTTGTGTATTTTTCATTAAATAACAGAAATAAGTGGCACTGCATATTTCTTTTACTCCTTAATGCTTCTCCTCTTTATACGTCTTCTTATATTATTAATTTATTCTATTATTTGTTCATAACCAGGACTTTAAAGTACATCAACTTTAAGGTGCATGTGGTCATCTCCCTCCCGAATGTTGAAATATTTACTAATATTTTCCATATTTATCAATATCCTTTCCAGGTGGTTCACCTATTTTGTAAGGTTTCAGCCAACGTGTCCCTCCTCCAGAATAAATTCTCTCGTGTATATCTGCCTGCTACTACTTCCCAGGAGTTCTTCCGAAAAGGCTCATTTCTAGTCCTTCCATCTATCCCGTGATAGAAGTATAGTCTCTGAAATAGTTTTAATAAAGTTTAAGTGGCTCTTTGATATCACTTAAACAGTTTTCCATGCAAACGACTTTCATTGTCGTCTCATTAATGAGAATGGATGAAGACTGACGGAATACAATTTCAAAAATTTGGACGTTTTAAAAATTTTGATGAAATTTCTGCCAAAAGCTTATTAGATGTAATTGAATCCAGTTAACAATCATATTTCTGATCTTTTTATTTAATGTTATTCGAGAACTTTGAGGAAGAGATCCGTGAATTGAAGTAAAGAGACTAAACGCTATAAAAAGTAAGCTATTGAACTACATCTAAGAAACAGAAAACATTGTAAGTATTTTAGTGAGGCTACTAGATTATGAGGAACGTGTTTCCCCGGTTCCCATCTTAATCTAGGGAACAAAAAAATTCATACTTAGAATACGAATGTTGTCAAGAAAAATTGAGAAAAATGTGTTAGTCAGGGTGGATCTGGTTGATAGCCTATAGCGCCTGTTTTAAGCTGTGTCGATTGGCCAGTGGGAATACAGAGGTGAAAATATGGTACATTCCTCCTTGACAATGTTCATTGCCCACCCCCATATATTCTGATGAATAGCTTTGTGGCTATTTTCTTGGGAAAATACCTTTTATGGTATTTTCATTAAAAAGATGAAAAAAATAAACAACGCATTCCCCAGGTTTTGAAAATAAATTTTAAATAAAATTACTCCGTATATGAAATGGGTTGTCCCCTCCGCAATCCCTCGCTCTTTACGCTAAAGTTTGACTCTTTGCCACAATTCTACATTTTAAAACAATTAAAAACTTTAGCGCAAAGAGCGAGGGATTGCGGAGGGGACAACCCATTTCATTTACGGAGTAATTTTTGTTCGTTTTAAGTTTTAATGTCGCTCCTTACTTTCAGTTAAAAAAAAACTAGTTTTTTTATTTAATTTCATTAAGATCTGATCAACCGTTCGTAAGTTAAAATACTTCAATTTTTCTATTTCTTGCGGAAATAGGGAAAACAACTATTTCTAATTTCATCTGGTCCGGTCCCTAATACGCCTGCCAAATTTCATCGTCCTAGCTTACTTGGAAGTGCCTAAAGTAGCAAAACCAGGACCGACAGACAGACAAACCGACAGACAGACAGACTGACAGACAGGCAGATCGACAGACCGACAGAATTTGCGATTGCTATATGTCACTTGGTTAATACCAAGTTCCATAAAAACGATACGACCACTCCTGGGGAAAAATGGCGTAATTTGTGTTCTTTAAATGTAAATAGATATTATACCAATCTCATGAATTTTTTTAAAATTTAGGCTGTAAACATCTTTTTTCAAACTCGTGACCTATCTGGATCATTATTTCAGGCTAGAAAATCCCATGGTACTAATTAAAAAAAAAAACTATAAGGGGCCTTTTTCAAGAAAAAAGTTATACATGTAGGTATGTTGATAGGTAAATATAGATTTAAATATCGGGAGCCCGGTGGCGTAGCCACCGGGCAACAAAACTCGGCATCTTGCAGACGTCTATATAGGGATTAGCTATGTTCCTTTTGTAATGTCGTGTTCGTCATAGACATAAAACAATACGTTCATTTTGGGGGGGGGTGATGATATGATTTATTCTGTTGAAATGTACTCATAAATATGACGTCAATCATATGATTTGTCTTATCAATCATTTGTTTCTTGTCTAATTTTGCCTTTATCATAGTTACTGAAAAAAATACAACCACTACTGAGATGTGACGTGTATATGCTTTTCAAATGTATTCATAAACATGAAGTCACTGAAATGAATCTTTAAAAAAAATAACGCTCTTAAGAAATTTATTTATGTATTTTTCCGAGTGTTAAGGGTTCTTTTCATTGACCGTTTTTTTTCAAGTATTAAGTACTATTATTAGGCTAATGAAGTGTTTCATTTAAGCGCTTTATGATGATCGCTGATCAAAGTTTATGTTATTAGTGCCTTTCATTTATGTTATTGTACTGTGTTCATGACTGTATATTTGGCTTTAAAATACACTTATCAATCTATCTATCTGTAAACCTGTAAGCTTAATCACGTAGCAAGTTGATTTTATCCAACAAAAGAAATAACAAATCTTAAAACATTCTGGTATTTTAAAGTTTGAATTATAATTATTGCTCAGCCACCACAAATATTTTTACAGTTTACATAATAAATCTAGCAATTAAATATTTCTCAACTTTTCTTCATCTCTTAAAAATACATTGCATGTACTTATAACAAAAGAAATTTGGCAATGATGTTTTTGGAATATGAAATGAAAATGGTATGTCTATATTGTCTAATAAGCTTCAAAATTACCAGTTTCTCGTTTTTAAGCAATTTAATGTCTTTTCATACTGTGTCTTATCAAAGGTAATCAATTATTGAAGCAAGGCTGATTTCTAACACAAATTCTCTACTAAGCTTCAAACTTTATGTTTACTATTGTAATCCCTTGTTAAGATATATACAAATATTTTTGCAGTTCCCAGTTTTTTACTTTTTACGTAATTTAATGCCTTTCATACTGCAATTTTTTTTTCAAAGATATTTATTTTTCCCAAAATTAAGGCTCTTAACGAATTTTCTCAAACTGCTGACCTATCTAAATCAGTTCTTAGGCCAGAATATATAAGGATGCCAATTTTCCCGAAAAAATGTTGAGTCGTTTTCTAGAAAAAATACACACATACATACACAATTATTGCTCACTTATAAAAATAGTTTATACTCTGCATATACGCTTGGAATCAAACAGTTCGTGGTAACGAACTCTAGTAAGGAGCGACACGGCTCAATAGTAACCAAAACTCTAAAAAAATGGAATTTTGATACCAATAGCTACATCAAAAGAATTGCATTTTAATGCTGATTTTAAATATATAAGTTTCATCAAGTTTAGTCTTACCCATCAAAAGTTACGAGCCTGAGAAAATTTGCGTTATTTTAGAAAATAGGGGAAACACTCTCTAAGAGTCACAGAATCTTAGCGAGAATCACGCCATCAGATTCAGCATATCAGAGAACCCTGCTGTATAAGTTTCAAGCTGCTATATAAAAAAATGTGGAATTTTGTATTGTTTGCCAGAAGGCAGATCACGGATGTGTGTTTATTTGTTTGTTTGTTTGTTTTTTTCCCAGGGGTGATCGTATCGACCCAGTTGTCCTAGAATGTTGCGAGAGGGCTCATTCTAACGGAAATTAAAATTTCTAGTGCCCTTTTTAAGTGACCGAAAAAATTGGAGGGCACCTAGGCCCCCTCCCACGCTAATTATTTTCCCAAAGTAAACGGATCAAAATTATGAGATAGCCATTTTATTCAACGTAGTCGAAAAACCTTATAACTATATCTTTGGGGACAACTTACTCCCCCACAGTCCCCGTGGGAGGGGCTACAAGTTACAAACTTTGACCAGTGCTTACATACAGTAATGATTATTGGGAAGTGTACAGGCGTTTTCAGGAGGATTTTTTGGTTGGGGGGAGGGGTTGAGAAGAGTGGGATATGCTGGGGGAGCTTTCCATCGAAGAATTTGTCACAGGGGAAGAAAATTTCCATGAAGGGAGCGCAGGATTCAGGGGTCATTCTTAATGAATTGGGACACAATTTAAGCTTTAGTGTAAAGAGCGAGGTACTGACGAGGGGGAGAACCCCCTCATATATGTAATAAAAACATGAGAATACAAAAGTTCTTTACGTAAGCTAATTTATAAGTTACGTATATCTTTTACTAATAAAAAGATTCGTAAAAAATTTAAAGTTCTAGTTGCCTTTTTATTTAACCGAAAATCGGAGGGCAACTAGGCTTCCTCCCCCGCTTGTTTTTCCTCAAAATCATTCGATCAAAATTATGAGAAAGCCATTTAGACAAAAAAAAATAAATTATCAAATTTCGTTTTAATTATTCCTCTGAGGAGAGCCAAAATCAAAACATGCATTGATTCAAAAACGTTCAGAAACTAAATAGAAAAAAACAAGCTTTTTTTAACTGAAAGTAAGGAGCGACATTAAAACTTAAAACGAATAGAAATTATTTGGTATATGAAAGGGGCTGCTTCCTCATCAACTCCCCGCTCCTTACGCTAAAGTTTTTTACTGTTTTAAATAGAAGAGTTGAGAAAAAGAGTCAAACTTTAGCGTAAAGACTGGGGCGTTGATGAGGAAGCAGCCCCTTTCATATGCGAAGTAACTTCTGTCTGGTTTAAGCTTTAATGTCGCTCCTTACTTTCAGTTAAAAAACTTGTTTTTTTTTACTTTCAGCATCAAAATCGGATTCTTTCGATGTAATGATATTTGTGAGCTTTTTTTGGATTTTCAGTTCAAAAATTTCACGGTAGTTAACCCTGTACACCGACTGACCTTTTTAAATATAAACTAAAATTCTAAAAATGATTCGAAATCTGCTTTTTATGCTGCACTGACTTTTAAATAACTGCCGTGTCCACAATACGTTGAAAGTTTAGAGCAGAGTAGGGTTCTAGGGTGTGGTAGCCCCTATGATACATAAGAAATATTTTAATTTTTATAAGTGTTTATGCTGATTTTTTAACTTCTGAAATTTTGCTTTAGAAACTTTTTTTTTTCGTTTATTGATAACGATCGTTCAATTATCATTCACCGCCGCGAACAGTTTGGACGCATTTCAGACTGGGTAATCCCATCAGAAAAAACAGAGTTTACTTACAAAAATCAATTTGACTAAAAAAAACATCGTTGTTTTACTTGCAAAAAACAATTTCACGAAAAAAACTGGTTGGGGGTTCCCTTTACTGGCCCAAAATTTGACGTAGGAACAACAGGTAAAAACAACAACAGGCATACAAGCGGGGTTATTTTGCTTCCCTATCTGACGTATACTTAGGGACATTGTGATTGGCTAGAGAAATGTCACAACTGATATCACAAAAATAAATCACTGGAATTGAAGCACACTTCTTGACTAGGAAGCATAAAACACGAATCTATCTTTTTGTCCTTAGAACTAATTTCACCTAGGTTAGTCCTTAAAGTAGTTTTCAAACTTCGTAATTTAGAGTTAGAAGCAAGATTGCTGCACCTAAAATCAGTAAAGATTTCTTGAAACTTAATACAGTTCTCACACTGAAATTAGTTTAAATTGTTAATCAGAATTTATATTTTTTCGTCGAAAATTTGTATTTGTTCT
The DNA here is from genome assembly GCF_032884065.1 of Artemia franciscana. Classification (NCBI taxonomy): domain Eukaryota; kingdom Metazoa; phylum Arthropoda; class Branchiopoda; order Anostraca; family Artemiidae; genus Artemia; species Artemia franciscana. Next base: position 62,054,402 of record NC_088869.1, on the reverse strand, counting down.
ATTAGCTCCTGGAACATAACTTCGCTTTCTTATGTTTTACTGCATGGCATACATTCAGAGAAAGCGCTACATGACGAATCCTATCAAGTTGACAGTTAGTTTTATTCATGAAAGACCGAATTTCTAACGTGAGAGTTCGTGTTATTTAGGGTCACATTCTAAGCCTAGTCGGATGTGATAATTAAAGGGTGACATATGCCATATCAGTAAGTTGTGGTACGCTATGTGTGTGTCGTTTGTAAACTCAGCACAAGGAATCGAATGGTACATTCAGAACTATCTCGAATTGTCTGCATTCAGAACTATCTCGATACGAAGATAAAATGAAACATATGCCACTTACTGGTGTATGTCTTTTTTTTATCAGGTCTTGTTGCATTTCAGAATGACAAGAGAGGATTATCTTATGGAGCTGTGAAAGGGGGACATTTGTCTCCTTTGTTGTCAAGGAAAAGGGAGACATACAGCACAAGATGGAATAATTATGAATTAGCTCAGAAAACTTGAATTTAATTTACATCATCGAAAAGAGCAGAAGAAGTTGGTTTAGAATGTGTTCCATTTATCTCCATTAGTCATATTCATCAAAGCAACCACAACGAAAAACTTTTTCCCGTTATTGGCTTTCCTCAAAGGTTACAAAAATGGTGTACGTCGCGCTTTAATTATCACAGCCGTAGTTAGCTCTGTCAAACTTTTTTTTGCTCTATTCTCGTGTCAGGAACGTGTCAAATATAGCTACCAATTGGCAGGGCAAAATCCTGAAGATGGAGTGGTAAATTGTTTATTATTGTTATTGCTTCTCTGTTATATATTTTTTAGAACTAACTAATTAATTATTCCTACATTTCTTAGTATTTATCTCTTTATAATTTACATTAGAGTTTCTCTTTCTTTTTTTCAAGCCTTATTTTTCTTGTCAATAATTTTCTTTTTGGTAATCTTTCCCTTTTATATATAATCTTTCCAGGAACGACTCTTATGGCTCAGGTTGCTAGTAGTATTTCGATCAATTAGAATATCTTTTGATACATTTTCATTCTTGGAGAATAATCATCAAAGAAATATTTTTCCTTACTTTAACAAAAAGGATAAAACTAATCCAACTTAAAGGAAAATCAACTTTGAAAATGATTAAATTAAAAAAGGGCTGATGTTTATTGACCTTTGATCTTTGATGGTGAGCCATATTATTAAATTATTTTTTTTACGTTTATTAACATAATAAAAAAAATATAAACTATTACAGATATAAATCCCTACGCTAGGGAAAAATTTAAATTTCGCTAACATATAGCAATTAAATACAAAAACATTTCTAAAGGCATCCTAAATTAATAATAAAAAAAAACAACAAAAATGTTCCTAGAAGCATCGTAGGTTAATTAAAATAATAATAATAAAAAAAAAAAGACAATCACCTTCTCTCAACCCCCCCCCAGGGCAACAACTACCATCCAAATACAAATCCATCCACCCCTTCAACCCGTTTCTCCCTCCAGCCCTATAGCCCACTTACATCCCCACGCTAGCACCTGTGGAGGTGCTAGCCGCCCTAACACTCACAGGAAGCGAATTGCATACAGAAGGAACAAGATACTTAGAACTTTTAAAACAGTCTAGCTCAAAGAGTTTGCGGGAATAGATTTTGTACAAAATAAAACGCAAACATTGCCAGTTGATATTCCCTTATCTGTCCAACATTGAGTAGCCTTAGTGACATAAAACATGCACTGATGTCTTTCACATTTTTTACGTAATTCCCAACTATTCTTGCTGCTTTATTTTGTAGAATTTGCACACGCTTATAATTATCATAAAGATTGCTGCTCCAAACTAAACATCTGTATGATATATGAGGGTAGATTACTGTAAAATATATCGTGCAAAGAGTACGTTCCGGCAGAATATGCTTCAATCTCCTGAGAATGCTAGCTCAACGTGCAGTTTTGGCGGAAATAATGTCGCTATGATCCTCCCACGAAATATTAGAATCAATGTGGATGCCATGGTACCGTAGTGACTTAACTTGTACAACAGGCTTTTCACACAATAGGACTTCACAACTTACATCAAGAGAATCACCCACCCTGCAGAACGTCAGTAAAAACGTCTTCTTTACATTCACGCATAGCAAACATAAACTCTTAAACACCTCCAGTCTTTTGATATCATTATTAGAGATAGAGATAGCTCTCAACATTATTGAGATAGCTCTCAAACTATCTTAGATAAACTCAATTTATTCCAAGGCTTCTCATTCAATGAAGTAACACTTGGTAGTCAACCGTGTCAAGCGCTTTTCTATTGACAATGAAAATTGACATAGGTCCGTTACCCGAGTTTAATGCTCTGTTAACACTTTGAACCAGGTGCTGTAAGGTGTGCGTCATAGGAATGAGCTTACGAAACCCAAACTGTGCCTGACTCAAAAGCCTATTCATCTGAAGGTAATTATAGAACCGTTTATGTGTATGTACCAGTTTCTCGAGTATTTTTGGAAGGATAAGTGGAATAAAACTGGGTCTCCAGTTTTTTATATCTGCCTTACGACCACCTTTGTGAAGGGGAATGATGTTCGCCAATTTAAAGTGCACCAAAAAACTTCCCTTTTCTAAGGAAATATTAATGATAAAAACTAGACAGAGAAGAATATATCCTAAAATCACTTTAAGAGCTTGAAGGGACACACCATCAACACTGGCAGAATTAGACTCATGTGACTGCACAACTTTACGCCCTTCTTCACTCGTACACGGCTAAATTCCCATGTTTGATGTTTAACCACTGACATCTTTAATAGTATTGGAGTTTACTTGATTATATTTGTTGCTAACACTAGATTGCACCTCGGAGTCAATATTCAAGAAAAAATTTGCAAACTGATTTAAAATTTCAGTTGAATCACCACAGTTACATCCTTCCAAATTTATGTCTCCCGTGGTCTTTTTCTGTTACCACCCATCATCTGATTTAAAATATTCCATGTTTCTTCCTTATTACCTTTACTTTCCTGCAGCTAATTTCCGTTATAGTCAGACATAGTTTTCCTCCTCAGTTTATTCACCAGAGTCTTTGCTTTGTAAACAAAATAAAAGACTCATCACTTTTCGAATCTAGATAAGTTTCCTAATTCCGATTTCTTAATTCTATTTGGTCAATCATCTCCTCTGTTATCTATGGTTAGCGGAGAACAAGCTTCTTTGATTTAAAAAATTTACTGAACACGTCTGTTAATGACTTCCATCAGACAATCCAGGGCTTTAGCAGGGCATTCTTTCTTTTCAAACAATTGACTCCAGTCTATTACACTCACCTCCTCTGAACACTTTAGGAGATTTTTTTTTCGTTATCTGAAATTTTTTTTTTTTTCTGGACTCGTTCAACATTAAAGAAAAATTGTAGCAGAGAGTGGATGATTATCAGACCCAGGAAACATGATCACATCGGAAAAACTTCGATTCAAATTAATCGAACGAACAAACACATTATCAATAATTGTTGGAGATTGACTCTTCAGTCTCGTTGGAATATTCACCGGTGGATATTAATCATTTTATATCATAAAATTTGAGAAATTACCATTTCGACTAGAAAGATCCAATGCATTAAAATTAAAATCCCCCATCACTATATGACTAACACCATTTGGGACTTTGTCAAGGAGCTCATTAGATCCATCAGTAAACTTATCCAAGTGAGCGCTAGGAGGCTTAAACATCATACTAATTAAAGCTTTTTTGGTTATTAAGTCTATTTTAGATAATATCATCCTTCATACCGCTCCTGGACTCTCCCTTCACCAAAAGTACAATACCACCTCGGCCTAGTGAAATGCAATTTTTCCCATGTTGGTTGTACCCTGAAATGGATAGAGCGAAAAAGACTGACTTACACACAAAAACATTTCACATAGCCCTACGACATCAAACTGGGAAGAAAAATCATCTATTAACTGGAGTATATCTTAGTAAATTAATGTCACATGGGCTTTCCAAGAACATAAATACAAACATTGGTCATTGTCAATTGATAAAGCTCATATAGCGCACGCAGATAAAAACTATTTTTCTTTTATTTAATTGGGTTACAGGGTAATCATCATCACGGGCGATTTATCTAGATAAATAATCCTTAAGGCTAAATTTTGCTACTTCAGACCTAGCCATCTCTTACCAGAAAAAAAAAATACACATAAAAGAAAAAAAAGAAACAAAATAAAGTAAAAGCAAAAACAACAAAAAATAAAAAGTAAAACAAAAAATAAACAGTCTCATGACGTCTGAGACTAAATACAGTCAACAATAGAGCAGGTTTTCTTTAATGGTGTCCCTAGACTAGACTTTGCCAAAATCTGACCATGATCTGATCACGAATTTCGCTGACCATACTTGTCTTTTTCTGTGTTAAAAATGTCCTAGGGACGTTTTGTTAGAAAATCCGATAAAAAAAAACTCCAGTTGAAGCAAGTCTAGCTTTTGCTTTTCGGGCTAAATCTTTGCTAGAAAATTTAACGATGATCGGCTCAACTCTAATAGAACTTTCTTAATGCTGTGTAGTCGGATTATTCAAGTGGAAACGGTATGCCTTACACAAATCAGAAGACTGGAGGTCAGTCACATATATTTTTCTATTTAATTTGCGAGATATTGTAGGTGACTTGCACCAGGTAAATGCTTGACCCCATGACATTTGTCAAAGACTCTTTTGATCAAGGACTCTTGATCATAATCATCTAGCTCTTTTTCTATTCGACCAATTCTCTCCTCCAAATTTTCAATTTGAGTTCTCAACCAACTTAGAGTCTGCTCAATTTCCGCAAACTTTGGATTAAACTCGAGCGTGACTGAATGATAAGCTTGGTTGACTATCAGTTCAGTAGTCTCTTAGAGTGACCTTGTGTCATAAACTTTTCAGTCACTTCCTTTGTTATATTTTCCAGCAGATCACTTTTTGTCTTCTACAGCTGGGCTTCTGTCGCAACTAATTACTCGTAAATCGGGGCGATACTCGAAGAAACCGAGTAAGACCCTAATTTATCACTTACTTTCAGGGCTAAAAAAAGTCTTTTAAGATAAATTTAGGGGTAAATGTAAGGGGTAATAGTAAGTTCTACAAATGCTTTTTAACAGGAGGCGCGGATGGATATGTCGTTTTAGGGTTGCATTCTTGAAGATTCGCATCTATTAGTCTAAATTCATCGTAACTACCATAACAAAAGACCAGATAAGTGGACTTTCCGTGTGGATTCTTTCCTATTTGCATAACTCTCTCGGACCATAAGAGATACTTCCCGAATTTAGTCGGCGCAACATCAAACTGCTTGAAACGCTGCTTAATTAACAGTGTCTTATTATTAGAAGTAGACAAACAGAGCAAAAATACTTGTCTTTCAATTCGGGCTGATACTCACTAATGCATCCAAGGGGATTCCAATCATACCCGTGTGAAGTTGGCCCAAAATACTTTCCTGTATAGCACTGAACAGTGTACGTTCACAAACAGGGCCAACAAATTGCCAATTTCACAATAAATTATTCCTCCAAATACCATTAATTTCAATCCTAATTTGAAAAACTTATTTATGCAATCAAAAGTTCTTTCGCAACAACATATTTAATTCATAACGGTAACTAGCTCAGATTATGAACAATGTTTGTTTGTTAAGAAAAAACTTGCTCCAAGCAAGAAGTTTCCTGAAGAAAAGTTAAGAGCTACATCAATCCTAAGCCGAGATAAAATAAAGTCAAATAGTAATTCAAGCGTAAACGAACAAAAATCACTATAAATAAATGAGAGACGCCCAAAAAGCACAGAAATTACGACAGCCAGATGCAGGGGTATGCCTACCAATGACCAGAACACCATTTGCACTTTAATGAAAACATTTCTATTTTGTGTTGTGTGTTTATTTGTCACAATATCAACAATAAAGGAAAAAAATGGCCTACAAAATAACCAATAAAGTGAAAATTGACAATTTAATACAAATTCATAATCATTCTGGAAATTCTCAACAAATTTGGATTTTAAAACGTTATAAAAGAGAATTCGTTTGACGTATGTTTTGTTTCTAGTAAAGCGCAAAATAAGGACGTTCTAGCCTTTAGAAGGTACAGGGGTGTTCAGTCTACTTCAGTTTAGGAAAAGTTTCTGTTTGTCATAAGTTTGACTTGATTATTTGTATAGTGGCATCTGTACGTTTTGGGTTTTACTTATCTACTGACCGTAATTCATGTTTGTTTTAAATTTGAATAACTATCTGACTTAAGCTTTGCTAATTTTAGATTCAATCCAGCTCTTTGCTTTTCCTTGAAAGAATTCTTCCCTGAAAAATCCCCTTTTTAATTGTTTTCCGTCCTCTTTTAATTTAAATAGTTTTTTATTAGTTAATAAAACGCATATTACTGAGACATTTTTCAGTTTTTCTCATTAAGCATCTTGATTTTGGCTTGTTATTTATATTTTCAACAAAATTCTGTATCAAGTTTTAAGAACAATTGTTGTATAGAGCGGATGGGTGCGTATAGTATTATTCAAATAGATGGCTCGAAAATCTACACAAACTTTGGCCTTCTATATGGATAAAGCCATTCCGACGACCACCTTACTACAACATTGAGAATAGACAATTATTAATCAACCATCCCCTCAATATACACTGAAAGTTTCAACTTTACTGCCTTAGCCGTTCTTGAGGTATCGCAGAAACACCTTTTATATGTGAGTTCTCCTAAAATGCTGAAGTCAAAGAAGCCAAAATAACAAAAGTATGCATTCTTATGGGGAGCTAAAACCTTTTTTCTTCATTGCAGCAGAGAAATTGCTGTAGTTATTGTGTAGTTATTATTGTGTTTAGCAAATTATACTTTATTTACTCAAATGTAAATGTTTTTTTAATAGTAATTTTTTCAAATTTCTTGGTTTGTAAGTATGATGGTGCATAGCTGCAGCTACTACTTTCCTAATTTTGGAAAGTAAAGAAGCTGAAAATTGTAAAAGGTTTTAGATCAGATCAAATCAGAATAAAAGCTCATTACAAAGCCAAAACTGTGTATTTTTTCAATACAAAGATGGTTTAACTGCACAAATTTATGCGTTTTTTTTGTAATAAAGTTTGTAAATTTGTTTGTTTGTAGATGCAGGTGGTACCGTAAATGTATCTTAGTTTTGAAAAAAGAACTTAGAATCTCTAAGAGGAGATACCTGGGATAAAAAAATCTTTACAAAAACAGAATAATCCATCAGAATTTTTTCATAAAAAGGGGATACTTTAGTAAAATTTTTACTACTAAAATTAACGTTTCTGCAAGAATCATATAGCTGAGTTTTCAATCCACCATACAGGATTTTTGACAGAAAAAAGGGTGTTTAAAACTCTAAGAAAATACAAGGCAATTTTAAAGTGTCTTGACGGCTGGAGAATGGATCGACTTATAGTACACGCATAAATTGGAGAAAAATAGGTTTTGAGAAACTTTGGAGTAGAAAAAAGGGTTTAGCTAAATTTTTTTAATGCCAACGTGGGGGCATACAACTTTAGGTTAGGGGCATACAACGTTAGGTCGTGAGCCTGACAACGGTAGGTGGATGTCCTTTTCAAGTGGTTAGCCTAGGATGCCACTCGCAGAATGTCGGGAGAGGAATCATCTGAACCACAATTTCACGCTCGCATGGTAGAAAACTGATAATAATAGGCCAGCTCTTTTGATTTATATCGACATGAAAATTCTGTTTTGTTTTTTAGAGTTTTGGTTACTATTGAACTGTTTTTCTCCTTACTTACAATTCGTAACCACGAACTGTTTGAAAAGAAGTTGAAAACTTCAAAAGGTGATAACCATGATATGAAAAAAACTCTTTACAAAGCTAAAAACATGTATTAAAAGTGCCTACCAATTTGAATGTTTTTCTATAGTAAAGTTTTCAAATTTGTTTGTGGATGTAGGTGGTACATAAATGCATCTATTAGTTTGAAAAAAAGTATTGAGAACCTATAAAAGAAGAAATCTCGGATAAAAAGAAAGACCCTTTATAAAAACAAAAATCTTGTATTTTACTTACAAAGATTGTCGGAAGTACGTCTTATTGCTGATTATGTTCCCCCCTTTTTTTTTACCAGGAGTGATTGTTCTGAATAAATAGAATGTCGGAAGAGGAATCGTCTGAACCAGTATTTTACTTTCTAGTTCCCTTCTAAAGTCGCAAAAGAGATCGCATGGCAGAAAACTGATTAGTTCTATTAATTAATAGCGTAAAACAATAATTGTGCCTGGGTAATGGCCGTAATGCTATCGAACGAAAAATATAGTAGGTTTGCTAATTTCAGTTAGACAGCCGAAGGTTTCAGAACTATCGAAAAATCTCTCAGTAAAGTGTCAGATTGACATTGGGACTGAGAATTTTTGGATATAATAGATATGATGAGTTAGTTTTGTCAAGGTCACCTCCTTTTTGGAGGTAACCTTGAGGGAGGTTTCCCTCTTTTCTAAATTATACATGCTTTCTTATACCAATAACTTTCAATGGGTGATTTAAAGTTTAATGAGCTCTACTTAGTAGGGGAGCAGCATAAAAAGAGCATTCCTTAAATTTATATGTTATTACTGAAATTCTTTTTTCGGAATTCATTCTCTTTAATTTGTATCTGTTTTCGGTCCGTCTTTTCTTTAGTGTTTGCTACCATGATAGGTTTGATGACTTGTTTTCAAAAGGGTTTCTTTAGTTTTGGTTACTATTTACAAATGGCAGGTGGTTCTAACTGCCTTGTATCCTCCAACTTCACCAAATAGATGAGAAATATAGCTTTGTCTAATAAAATCTATTGCTTTATTTCACAACCCTCAAGATGTGGTAAAATGCGTTGCATTAAAGAAGGTCTTTTAAGATATACTACCTCAGTCAACTTGTTATAACAAGTTACCAACACCTAGTAGGTGGGGGCGCTTCGCCCCCCCCCACAAGCCCCCCCACGCGCGTAAGTCGTTACGCGCCATATTAGTTACGCGCCATTGTAGTTGTGTCCCTCTGTCCCACCTGTGAATATAGATATATATATATATATATATATATATATATATATATATATATATATATATATATATATATATATATATATATATATATATATGTTTTTAACTGCGTAAAACTTGCGAATATACAATATTTTTCGCTGTCCCATTGTCTGTGCATATAAATAGATTGTCAGGTTTACCGACTCTTCCACATGCAATATATAATTGTCCATGAGAAAAACAATCCGTATTCAGATCTATATCTCATTATTGTAATGATTGCCCTTGAGCTTTGTTGATGGTGATTGCTAATCGAACATTCCCTGTGTCCTGGTTGTCATTTATATATCCCCCTGTGCCCCCCGGTGTCCCCGTTTTAGTTGTGTCCCTGTGTCCCGGTCGTTACTTTTTCCGTGAACAAATGTCTTAAATACCGTTAATGACGTCACCGTCATAGCAAAAATGACGACAACTAACTTCATGACGTCAGTCGACACAGAAACATGACGTCACCTGACAGACAGACAGACACACAGACAGACAACTTATTTTTATATATATAGACTAGCTTTTGGGGTGGCGCTTCGCGCCACCCCAACAGCATTGTATATACGTCATTGTATCCCCCTGTAGCCTATATACATTCGTTTTTTAGTTTTGTTTTTCTCCTTTATTTTTTTCCTTTTTTAGTTTATTTAGATTTTTAGATTTTTTAGTTTTTTTATTAGTTTTTAGTTTTTTTTTTTCTTTTTAGTTTTTTTTTGTAGTTTTTACCTTCTTTTTAGTTTTGTTAGTTTTTTTTTTTTACTTATGTCCTGGTCGTCATTTATAATGTGTTTTACAATATACTAAGCATCGTCATAACAAAAATGACGACAACTAATTTCATGACGTCAGCCGACACAGAAACATGACGTCACCTGATCCACAGATCCACAAACAGACAACTTATTTTTATATATATAGAAGATATATAAAAATAAGTTGTCGGTGTGTCTGTGTGTCGAGTGACGTCATGTTTGTGTGTCGACTGACGTCATGTTTATCGACTGACGAAATTACAGACCGGGACATCGGGACACAAATGACGACCGGGACACCGAGACATAGGAAATATAAATGATGACCAGGACACTCAAAGAGAAAGCGACCGGGATATAAGGAATGTTCGATTCACCTACAATATCTCGGAAATTAAATAGAAAAATATATGTGACTGACCTCCAGTCTTCTGATTTGTGTAAGGCATACCGTTTCCACTTGAATAATCCGACTACACAGCATTAAGAAAGTTCTATTAGAGTTGAGCCGATCATCGTTAAATTTTCTAGCAAAGATTTAGCCCGAAAAGCAAAAGCTAGACTTGCTTCAACTGGAGTTTTTTTTATCGGATTTTCTAACAAAACGTCCCTAGGACATTTTTAACACAGAGAAAGACAAGTATGGTCAGCGAAATTCGTGATCAGATCATGGTCAGATTTTGACAAAGTCTAGTCTAGGGACACCAGTCAAGAAAACCTGCTCTATTGTTGACTGTATTTAGTCTCAGACGTCATGAGACTGTTTATTTTTTGTTTTACTTTTTATTTTTTGTTGTTTTTGCTTTTACTTTATTTTGTTTCTTTTTTTTTCTTTTATGTGTATTTTTTTTTCTGGTAAGAGATGGCTAGGTCTGAAGTAGCAAAATTTAGCCTTAAGGATTATTTATCTAGATAAATCGCCCGTGATGATGATTACCCTGTAACCCAATTAAATAAAAGAAAAATAGTTTTTATCTGCGTGCGCTATATGAGCTTTACCAATTGACAATGACCAATGTTTGTATTTATGTTCTTGGAAAGCCCATGTGACATTAATTTACTAAAATATACTCCAGTTAATAGATGATTTTTCTTCCCAGTTTGATGTCGTAGGGCTATGTGAAATGTTTTTGTGTGTAAGTCAGTCTTTATCGCTCTATCCATTTCAGGGTACAACCAACATGGGAAAAATTGCATTTCACTAGGCCGAGGTGGTATTGTACTTTTGGTAAAGGGAGAGTCCAGGAGCGGTATGAAGGATGATATTATCCAAAATAGACTTAATAACCAAAAAAGCTTTAATTAGTATGATCTTTAAGCCTCCTAGCGCTCACTTGGATAAGTTTACTGATGGATCTAATGAGCTCCTTGACAAAGTCCCAAATGGTGTTAGTCATATAGTGATGGGGGATTTTAATTTTAATGCATTGGATCTTTCTAGTCGAAATGGTAATTTCTCAAATTTTATGATATAAAATGATTAATATCCACCGGTGAATATTCCAACGAGACTGAAGAGTCAATCTCCAACAATTATTGATAATGTGTTTGTTCGTTCGATTAATTTGAATCGAAGTTTTTCCGATGTGATCATGTTTCCTGGGTCTGATAATCATCCACTCTCAGCTACAATTTTTCTTTAATGTTGAACGAGTCCAGAAAAAAAAAATTTCAGATAACGAAAAAAAAATCTCCTAAAGTGTTCAGAGGAGGTGAGTGTAATAGACTGGAGTCAATTGTTTGAAAAGAAAGAATGCCCTGCTAAAGCCCTGGATTGTCTGATGGAAGTCATTAACAGACGTGTTCAGTAAATTTTTTAAATCAAAGAAGCTTGTTCTCCGCTAACCATAGATAACAGAGGAGATAATTGACCAAATAGAATTAAGAAATCGGAATTAGGAAACTTATCTAGATTCGAAAAGTGATGAGTCTTTTATTTTGTTTACAAAGCAAAGACTCTGGTGAATAAACTGAGGAGGAAAACTATGTCTGACTATAACGGAAATTAGCTGCAGGAAAGTAAAGGTAATAAGGAAGAAACATGGAATATATTAAATCAGATGATTTTGATGTTTTGATTTTGGCTCTCCTCAGAGGAATAATTAAAACGAAATTTGATAATTTATTTTTTTTTGTCTAAATGGCTTTCTCATAATTTTGATCGAATTATTTTGAGGAAAAACAAGCGGGGGAGGAAGCCTAGTTGCCCTCCGATTTTCGGTTAATTAAAAAGGCAACTACAACTTTTAATTTTTTACGAATCTTTTTATTAGTAAAAGATATACGTAACTTATAAATTTGCTTACGTAAAGAACTTTTGTATTCTCATGTTTTTATTACATATATGAGGGGGTTCTCCCCCTCGTCAGTACCTCGCTCTTTACACTAAAGCTTAAATTGTGTCCCAATTCATTAAGAATGACCCCTGAATCCTGCGCCCCTTCATGGAAATTTTCTTCCCCTGTGACAAATTCCTCGATGGAAAGCTCCCCCAGCATATCCCACTCTTCTCAACCCCTCCCCCCAACCAAAAAATCCACCTGAAAACGCCTGTACACTTCCCAATAATCATTACTATATGTAAGCACTGGTCAAAGTTTGTAACTTGTAGCCCCTCCTACGGGGACTGTGGGGGAGTAAGTCGTCCCCAAAGATATAGTTATAAGGTTTTTCGACTACGTTGAATAAAATGGCTATCTCAGAATTTTGATCCGTTTACTTTGGGAAAATAATTAGCGTGGGAGGGGGCCTAGGTGCCCTCCAATTTTTTCGGTCACTTAAAAAGGGCACTAGAACTTTTAATTTTCGTTAGAATGAACCCTCTTGCGACATTCTAGGATCACTGGGTCGATACGATCACCCCTGGGAAAAAAAAAAAACAAACAAACAAATAAACACACATCCGTGATCTGCCTTCTGGCAAAAAATACAAAATTCCACATTTTTTTATATAGGAGCTTGAAACTTATACAGTAGGGTTCTCTGATATGCTGAATCTGATGGCGTGATTCTCGCTAAGATTCTGTGACTCTTAGAGGGTGTTTCCCCTATTTTCTAAAATAACGCAAATTTTCTCAGGCTCGTAACTTTTGATGGGTAAGACTAAACTTGATGAAACTTATATATTTAAAATCAACATTAAAATGCAATTCTTTTGATGTAGCTATTGGTATCAAAATTTCATTTTTTTAGAGTTTTAGTTACTATTGAGCCGGGTCGCTCCTTACTAGAGTTCGTTACCACGAACTGTTTGATCTCAAGCGTATATGCAGAGTATAAACTATTTTTATAAGTGAGCAATAATTGTGTATGTATGTGTGTATTTTTTCTAGAAAACGACTCAACATTTTTTCGGAAAAATTGGCATCCTTATATATTCTGGCCTAAGAACTGATTTAGATAGGTCAGCAGTTTGAGAAAATTCGTTAAGAGCCTTAATTTTGGGAAAAATAAATATCTTTGAAAAAAAAAATTGCAGTATGAAAGGCATTAAATTACGTAAAAAGTAAAAAACTGGGAACTGCAAAAATATTTTTATATATCTTAACAAGGGATTACAATAGTAAACATAAAGTTTGAAGCTTAGTAGAGAATTTGTGTTAGAAATCAGTCTTTCTTCAATAATTGATTACCTTTGATAAGACACAGTATGAAAAGACATTAAATTGCTTAAAAAACGAGAAACTGGTAATTTTGAAGCTTATTAGACAATATAGACATACCATTTTCATTTCATATTCCAAAAACATCATTGCCAAATTTCTTTTGTTATAAGTACATGCAATGTATTTTTAAGAGATGAAGAAAAGTTGAGAAATATTTAATTGGTAGATTTATTATGTAAACTGTAAAAATATTTGTGGTGGCTGAGCAATAATTATAATTCAAACTTTAAAATACCAGAATGTTTTAAGATTTGTTATTTCTTTTGTTGGATAAAATCAACTTGCTACGTGATTAAGCTTACAGGTTTGAACGCAACCAGTTATAGATAGATAGATAGATAAGTGTATTTTAAAGCCAAATATACAGTCATGAACACAGTACAATAACATAAATGAAAGGCACTAATAACATAAACTTTGATCAGCGATCATCATAAAGCGCTTAAATGAAACACTTCATTAGCCTAATAATAGTACTTAATACTTGAAAAAAAAACGGTCAATGAAAAGAACCCTTAACACTCGGAAAAATACATAAATAAATTTCTTAAGAGCGTTATTTTTTTTAAAGATTCATTTCAGTGACTTCATGTTTATGAATACATTTGAAAAGCATATACACGTCACATCTCAGTAGTGGTTGTATTTTTTTCATTAACTATGATAAAGGCAAAATTAGACAAGAAACAAATGATTGATAAGACAAATCATATGATTGACGTCATATTTATGAGTACATTTCAACAGAATAAATCATATCATCACCCCCCCCCCCCAAAATGAACGTATTGTTTTATGTCTATGACGAACACGACATTACAAAAGGAACATAGCTAATCCCTATATAGACGTCTGCAAGATGCCGAGTTTTGTTGCCCGGTGGCTACGCCACCGGGCTCCCGATATTTAAATCTATATTTACCTATCAACATACCTACAAGTATAACTTTTTTCTTGAAAAAGGCCCCTTATAGTTTTTTTTTTTTAATTAGTACCATGGGATTTTCTAGCCTGAAATAATGATCCAGATAGGTCACGAGTTTGAAAAAAGATGTTTACAGCCTTAATTTTAAAAAAATTCATGAGATTGGTATCATATCTATTTACATTTAAAGAACACAAATTGCGCCATTTTCCCCCAGTAGTGGTCGTATCGTTTTTATGGAACTTGGTATTAACCAAGTGACATATAGCAATCGCAAATTCTGTCGGTCTGTCGATCTGCCTGTCTGTCAGTCTGTCTGTCTGTCGGTCTGTCTGTCGGTCTGTCTGTCTGTCGGTCCTGGTTTTGCTACTTTAGGCACTTCCAAGTAAGCTAGGACGATGAAATTTGGCAGGCGTATTAGGGACCGGACCAGATGAACTTAGAAATAGTTGTTTTCCCGATTTGACCATTTGGAGAGGGGGGAAATAGTCTATTTCCGCAAGAAATAGAAAAATTGAAGTATTTTAACTTACGAACGGTTGATCAGATCTTAATGAAATTAAATAAAAAAACTAGTTTTTTTTTAACTGAAAGTAAGGAGCGACATTAAAACTTAAAACGGACAAAAATTACTCCGTAAATGAAATGGGTTGTCCCCTCCGCAATCCCTCGCTCTTTGCGCTAAAGTTTTTAATTGTTTTAAAATGTAGAATTGTGGCAAAGAGTCAAACTTTAGCGTAAAGAGCGAGGGATTGCGGAGGGGACAACCCATTTCATATACGGAGTAATTTTTGTTCGTTTTAAGTTTTAATGTCGCTCCTTACTTTCAGTTAAAAAAACTAGTTTTTTTTATTTAATTTCTGAACGTTTTTGAATTAATGCATGTTTGATTTTGGCTCTCCGCACATAAATTGTTGAAATGAAATAAGTATCTTAATTTTTTTTTTGGCTAAATGGCTTTCTCTTAGTATTGATCAGACGATTTTGAGAAATAAGGGGTGGGGAAGGAGGCCTAGCTGCCATCCAATTTTTCGGTTACTTAAAAAGGCTACTATAACTTTTAATTTTTTACAAACGTTTTTATTAGTAAAAAATATACGTAACTTAAGAATTAACTTACGTAACAAACTTTTATATTCTTATATTTTTATTATGTGTACGAGGGGGTTTGTACCCTCGTTAATACCTCGCTCTTTACACTAAATCGTAACTTTTGTCCCAATTCTTTAAGAATGACCCCTGAATCAAAAGGCCGTAGAATAATTAGTTGAAATTACTAAAAATATTTTAGCATAAAGAGCAAGGTATTTATCTTCTACTAAATACCTCGCTCTTTATGCTAAAGTATTTTTAGAACCTTTCATATGCGTAATAATCTCTGTTCGTTTTAAATTTCAATGCTATTCCTTACTTTCAATTAAAAAAACGTTTTCATGTTTATTTTTTCATTGTTTTTTATGCGCCCTTTTCATTGTATTTTTCTTCCCCCATGACGTATTCCTCCAAGGAAAGATCCTCCCACATAGCCCCCACCCATCAGCCCCACCCCCAAACCAAAAAATCCCCCTGAAAACGTCTGTACACTTCCCAATAACCATTACTATATGTAAACACTGGTCAAAGTTTGCAACTTGCAGCCCCTCCCCCAGGGATTGTGGGGGAGTAAGTCATTCCCAAAGACATAATTATTATGGTTTTCGACTATGCGGAACAAAATGGCTATCTCAAAATTTCAAACAGTTGACTTTTGGAAAAAGATTAGCGTGGGAGGGGGCCTAGGTGCCCTTCAATTTTTTTGATCACTTAAAAAGGGCACTAGAACTTTTCATTTCCGTAAGAATGAGCCCTCTTGCGACACTCTAGGACCACTTGGTCGATACGATGACCCCTGGGGAAAAGAAAAAAAACAAAACAAACAAATAAACACGCACCCGTGATTTGTCTTCTGGCAAAAAAATACGAAATTCCACATTTTTTTTTTTAGATAGGAGCTTGAAATTTTTGCTGTAGGGTTCTCTGATATGCCAAATGCGATGGTGTGATTTTCGTTAAGATTCTATGACTTTTAGGGGATGTTTCCCCCTCTTTTCCAAAATAAGGCAAATTTTCTCAGGCTCGTAACGTTTGATGACAAAGACAAAATTAATTGAAACTTATATATTTAGAATCAGCGTAAAAATTCGATTCTTTTGATGTATCTTTTAGCATCAAAATTCCGGTTTTTAGAGTTCCGTTTACTATTGAGCCGGGTCGCTCCTTACTACAGTTCGTTACCGCGAACTGTTTGATTTGACGTTTGGAAGGATATCGTGTCTCAGAGCTCTTATTTCAAATCCCGACCAGATCTGGTGACATTGGGGGGGGGGGAGGGAAAAACCTAAAATCTTGGAAAACACTTAGATTGGAGGGATCGGAATGAAACTTGGTGGGAAAAATAAGAACAAGTCCTACATAAATGATTGACATAACTGGAACAGATCCGCTCTCTTTTGGGTTGTTGGGGGGGGGGGTTAATTCTAAAACATTAGAAAAAATGAGGTATTTTTAACTTAAGAACGGGTGAACGGATCTCAATGAAATTTGATATTTAGAAGGATATCGTGCCTCAGAGCTTTTATTTTAAATCTCGACCGGATCTGATGACATGGGGGGGGGGAACCTAAAATCTTGGAAAACACTTAGAGTGGAGGGATCGGGATGAAACTTGGTGGGAAAAATAAGCACAGGTCCTAGACATATTATTGACATAACAGGAACGGATCCGTTCTGTTTGTGGTAGTTTGGGGGGGGGGGTAATTCTGAAAAAATAGAAAAAATGAGGTACTTTTAACTTACGAACGGGTGATCAGATCTCAATGAAATTTGACATTTAGAAGGATATTGGGTCTCAAAGCTCTTATTTTAAATCCCGACCGGATCTGGTGACATTGGGGGGAGTTTGGGGTGAGGGAACCTAAAATCATGGAAAACGCTTAGATTGGAGGGATCGGGATGAAACTTAGAGGAAAAAATAAGCAGAAGTCTTAGATACGTTATTGACATAATTGGAACGGATCCGCTATATTGGGGGGGGGGGGGGTAATTCTGAAAAATTAAAAAATGACGTATTTTTAAATTACGATGGAGTGATTGGATCTTCATGAAACTTCATATTTAGAAGGACCTTGTAACTCAAATCTCTTATTTTAAATCTCAACCGGATCCAGCGTCATTGGGGGGGGGGGGCAGTTGGGGGGACGGAAATCTTAGAAAATACTTAAAGCGGAGAGATCAGGATGAAACTGGATGGGAAGAATTAGAACCTGTCTAAGATACGTGACTGACATAACCGGACCGGATCTGCTCTCTTTGGTAGAGTTGGGGGGGGGGGTTATTTTGAAAATTGAGGTATTTGTAACTTACGAAAGGGTGACCAGATATTAATGAAATTTGATATTTAGAAGGATCTTGTGCTTTAAAGCTCTAATTTTAAATTTCGACCTGATCCTGTGACATTGGGGGGAGTTGTAGGGAGAAACCAGAATTCTTGGAAAACGTGAAAACTGGGGTATTTTTATCTTGCGAATAGGTAATCGGATCTTAATGAACTTGGATATTTAGAAAGAATCCATGTCTCAGAGCTCTTGTTTCAAATCCCGACCAGATCTTTTGACATTGGAGGGAGTTGGAGGGGAAAATCTTGGAAAACACTTGGAGTGGAGGAATCGGGATGAAGCTTGGCGGATAGAATAAGCAAATGTCCTTGATACGTGATAAATGCAAAGGAAAACGTTGCGCAACGAAATCTACTGTTAGGAGCCGGAGCGAAATTGTAATTGAATGAAAGAACGTGCTAGTTTAGTGTTTGTAAGTCTGTGAAGGATAAACGGAAAGAAGGAATTGAATTCACGCCAGAAATACTTAATTCAATTGAAATTGCTGATTTTTCACCCTAGAATGAAAAATTATTATTTAAGCGCTTGAAAAGATTGCAAAGATGCATTATTCTTACAGGAAGGATAAAACCATTTGACGCCTGAATTTCCTGACCACCCTAGGATTGAATGAAGTATTTTGGTTTATGTGAAGGATGAAAAGGAAAGAAGAATTGAATTCAAGTGAATTACAGTCAAAATTTCTTAATTCAACTGAAATTGCTGATTTGGCACTCTATGACTTGAAACTGACGAATAAAACGAATTATGCCAATGTGTAATTTAGATATGTCAGAATTTAGAAACCTAATTTCTAAATTCTAATTTAGAAATCTATGGTTTAAGTGATATAATTAGGGCTAATTAGAAAGCGGCTGGAATCCTACAGTCAATTATACACTCCTGTTGATCCCTGAAGATGAAGAATATTTATATTGTATCTTCACTAGTATGTTCATAATTCTACTGAGAGCCCTCATGTTATTATTTGAAATCCTTAAATTAGTAAGGGAAATAAATCCAAACACATTTCGTAACTGGGAGGATGTAATGATTCCAGCTACCTTCTTGGTTTTTTTCAGACTTCACTTTAGCCGTGACCGTGGAACGTGCTTAGAAATTGATTCCTGTTGAAATCTGGCAGTCATGAACACTTGGTTCCTTTAAGGGACAGATGTAAAAAAAAATAGAGTAGATGTTAATTAAGTTTTAGTTGTTATAGGATTTTATAAGTTTATTGGGATTTGTTTAGTTAGCGCTGTCTCTGCAATGGTGTAGGCAAAATTTGTTTTTGATGGTCGAGTGATGGGAAGATGGCCCTATTCATGCAAACATCCGGCGAGGTAATTTTTATTTCTTACCGATTCACATTCAGGCTTAGTTTAACATGGGTGTCCCCTGTTTTATTATTATTTTGTTATTGTATTTTTCCCCCAAATAACGAGCTTTTGAACCCTTTAAGAAATTAAATAAAAAAACAAGTTTTTTTAAGTTAAAGTAAGGAGCGACATTAAAACTTAAAACGAACAGAAAATACTCCGTATATGAAAGGGGCTATTCCCTCCTCAACGCCCCGCTCTTTCCGCTAAAACTTGACTCTCTCTCTCAAATCTACTTTTTAAAACAGTGAAAAACTTTAGCGTAAAGAGAGTGGCGTGGAGGAGGGAACAGCCCCTTTTATATACGGAGCAATATCTGTTCGTTTTAAGTTTTAATGTCGCTCCTTACTTTCAGTTAAAAAACTTGTTTTTTTAATTTAATTTCTGAACGTTTTTGAATTAATACGTGTTTTGATTTTGGCTCTCCGCATATGAATACTTGGAACGAAATTTGTCTTTTTTGGGGGAAGGGGGCTAAATGGATTTTTCTTAGTTTGATCGGCCGATTTTGAGAAAAAAGAGTGGGGAAGGAGGCTTAGTTGTCCTTCAATCTTTTGGTTACTTAAAAAGGCAACTAGAACTTTTAATTTCTTACGAACGTCTTTATTAATACAAAATATACGTAACTTCCGAATTAACTGTCGTAACGAACTTCTATATTCGTATATTTTTATTAAGTTCTAGCTGTTGGTGTGGTGCTTCGCGCCACAACAACACCTAGTTTTTTGGGGCGCTTTGCGCCCCCCCCCCCCAAGCTCCCCGCGCGCAAAAGGCGTTACGTGTCATATTAGTTACGCGCCATTGTAGTTGTGTCCCTGTGTCCCACCTGTGAATATAGATAGATATATATGTTTTTAACTGGGTAAAACTTGTGAATATACAACAATCTTCGCTGTCCCATTGTCTGTGCATTTAAATAGAATGTCAGGTTTACCGACGCTTGAAAATGCATCATATAATTGTCCATGGGAAAACAATCCGTATTCAGATCTATACCGCATTTTTCTAATGATTGCCCTTGAGCTTTGTTGATGGTGATTGTTAATCGAATATTCCCTGTGTCCCCTTCGTCATTTATATATCCCCCCTGTGCCCTTCTGGCTTCCCCGTTGTAGTTGTGTCCATGTGTCCCGGTCGTCATTTATATTCCCTGTGTCCCGGTCGTCATTTGTGTCCCGGTGTCTCGGTCTGTAATTACTCTTTGAGTGTCCAGGTTGTCACTTATATTCCCTGTGTCCCGGTCGTCATTTGTGTCCCAGTGTCCCGATATGTAATTTTTCTATGAGTGTCCCGGTCGTCATTTATATGCCTTGTGTCCCGGTACCCAGTGTCCCGGTCTGTAACGTCATAAAGTCTTCAATGGCTCTGGTGGTGCAGTCAGTTGATGAAGTTTAACTTTTCCTGAGGCGCAACACATTCCCATTGTTTCACCATTAAATTTCAAGGCCTTGCAATAGGGACAAATTTAGACTTAGTCCCGATTTGAGCACATCTACTCAAGCTATAATCATCGACTGGGCTGTACCTGAATGCCAGGCGATAGTTTTGACGTTGCTCTTGTGATTCCTCGGCAGGCTTTCTTTAGCATTATCTCTTTGAGGCGCAAGCCTGTTTTCACGTTGTTCTTGTAATTCCTCGGCATGATTTTTTTTGGTAATTTCTCTTTGAGCTTCAAGCCTGTTTTCACGTTTTTCTTGTGATTCCTGGGCACGCTTTCTTTTGGTATTATCTCTTTGAGCCGTGATCCTGTTTTCACGATGTTCTTGTGATTCCTCGGCACGATTTTTTTTGGGGGGTAATTTATCTTTGAGACACAGGTCTGTTTTCACGCTGTTCTTATGATTCCTCGGCACGCTTTCTTTTCTTACTTTCTCTTTTAGCCGCAAGCCTTTTGGCATTAACTCTTTGAGCCGCTTCCTCGGCTGTTTCTTCTGCCATCGTAGGATTTACACTAAAATTTCTCTTTGAATTAACTCTTTGAGCAGCTTCCTCGGCTGTTTCTTCTGCCATTGTAGGATTTATACTAAAATTTCTCTTTGAACGTCCTATGCGGACAAACAAACACAAATATGCGGACAAACACAAAACATGGACAAACACACAAACTTACAACTTATTTTTATAAAGATAGATAGATATGAGGGGGTTCGCCCTCTCTTTAATACCTTGCTCTTTACACCAAAGCTTAAATGTTGTCCCAATTCCTTAAGAATGACCCCTGAATCACAAAGGCCGTAGAAGAAATATTTTGAACTACTAAAAATACCTTAGCATCAAGAGCAGGTGTTTAGGAGGAGATGAACCCCTCATATGCGTAATAATTTCCTTTCGTTTAGTTTTTATGCTGCTCCTTACTTCCAGTTTAAAAAACTTTTTCATATTTATTTTTTCATTGTTTTTGTTTTAAATAATATTAGAAAATCCTGCACCCCCTTCATGGAAATTCTCTCCTCCCACGACAAATTCCTCCATGGAAAGATCCTCCCATATGCCCCCGTCCCCTCAACCCCCTCCCTATCCAAGAAGATGTTCCCCTGAAAACGTCTGTACACTTCACAATAACCATTACTATATGTAAACACTGGTGAAAGTTTGTAACTTGTAGCCCCTCTCCTAGGGACTTTGAGGGAGTAAGTTGTCCTCAAAGACATAGTTATTATGTTTTCGATTATGCTGAGCAAATGGGCTATCTAAGAATTTTGACCCGTTGACTTTGGGAAAAAAAGAGCGTGGGAGGGGTCTAGGTGCCCTCCAATATTTTGGTCAGTTGAAAAAGGCACTAGAACTTTTAATTTCCTATAGAATAAGCCCTACCGCAACATTCTAGGACCACTGGGTCGATACGATCACCCCTGGAAAAAAGAAATAATAAAAAAATAAACACACCGATGATCGGTCTTCTGGCAAAAAATACGAAATTCCACATTTTTGTAGATAGAAAATTCTACAGCTCGAAGCTTGAGAATTCTGCAGTGGGGTTCTCTGATACGCTGAATGCGATGGTGTGATTTTTGTTAAGATTCTATGACTTTTATGGGGTGTTATCCCCTATTTTACAAAATAATGCAAATTTTCTCAGGCTCGTAACTTTTGATAAGCAAGACTAAATTTGATAAAACTTTATATTTTATAACAGCATAAAAATCGGATTCTTTTGATGTATTTATTAGTATCAAAATTCCATATCGCTTACTATTGAGACAGTTCGTTACCACGAACTGTTTGATTGTCTTTATTATTTTTTATTTGTTTAAATAAATGGAACCTGAATTGTCTGAGGTAATGATGCGCAAAAATCAAGCGCAAACAAGATCTGGGGCTAGAAGAGATCTGACGACGAGCATCAGAACGAATTACAAATGAGAATAATAAACGATGATATTTTCGGTTAGAGGAGAAACGGAGATGATCACACCGAATTGTAAATGAGATCTGTAGTTAGGAGAGAACCAACTGTGAGAATCACAACTATTCACATAAGAAAGTATATCCTATAGGATTGATTATTCTTTGATGCATTAATACATGTTTTGATTTTGGCTCTCCGCATATGAATACTTAGAACGAAATTTGCATTTTTTTTGGGGGGAGGGGGGGGGGCTAAATGGCTTTTTTTAGTTTTTATCGGACGATTTTAACAAAAAGGAGTGGGGAAGGAGGCTTAGTTGTTCTTCAATCTTTTGGTTACTTAAAAAGGCAACTAGCAAGAACGTTTTTATTAATATAAAATATGTAACTTCCGAATTAACTTTTGCAACGAACTTCTATATTCGTATATTTTTATTAGGTACTAGCTGTTGGTGTGGCGCTTCATGCCTCACCAACAACTAGTTGGTGGGGGCGCTTTGCACAACCCCCTCCCCAAGCCCCCCCCCCCCCGCGCGTAAGTCGTTACGCGTCAGGCTAGTTATGCGCCATTGTAGTTGTGTCCCTGTGTCCCGCCTGTGAATATATATATATGTATATATATATATATATATATATATATATATATATATATATATATATATATATATATATATATATATATATATATATATCTATATATATATATATATATATATATATATAAAAATAAGTTGTTTGTCTGTCTGTCGACTGACGTCATTAGGATTGAGCTGTATGTCGTCATGAAGTTAGTTGTCGTCATGTTTATTATGACGACGTCATGTTTGTCAACTGATGAAATTACAGACCGGAACACCGGGACACAAATGACGACCAGGACACCAGGAAACAGGGAATATAAATGACGACCGGGACACTCAAAGAGAAATTACAGACAGGGACACCGGGACACAAATAACGACCGAATCTATCTATATATATATATAAACTACCGTTGGGGGACATATAAATAGATTGTCAGGTTTACCGACTCTTGAACATGCAACATAAAAAAAACTAAAAACTGAAAAACAAAAAAAAACTAAAAAAAGGAAAAAAACTGAAAAATAAAGGAGGATATATATATATATATATATATATATATATATATATATATATATATATATATATATATATATATATATATATATATATATATATATATATATATATAGTTTTCAGTCCAGAACCAATAAAACTATTATGTAAACATCAAAAATATTTATGTTGTCTGAGCAATAATTTTTAGTTTTTATTTCAAAATAGAAAATTACCTGAATATTTTAGAATTAGTTTTGTTTTTTGTTAGGTTCCTGCTATTCAACGCGTGACTTCAACTCGTCACGAATTAGTGAAAATTATAAGATGTCTACTTGGAATAATCATGTTGAAAGTGCTCAAAGAGCTACTCAAAGAGTCTATGCCAAAAAACTTGCGGCTGATAGAGAAAGTAAGAAAAGAAAGCGTGCCGAGGAATCTCAAGAACAGCAAGAAAACAGGCTTTCGGCTGATAGAGAAAGTAAGAGAAGAAAGCGTGCCGAGGAATCACAAGAACAGCGAGAAAACAGGCTTGCGGCTGATAGAGAAGGTAAGAACAGAAAGCGTGTCGAGGAATCACAAGAGCAACGTGAAAACAGGCTTGCGGCTTCAAAAGATAATAACAAAAGAAAGCGTGCCGAGGAATCAGAGCAACCTGAAAGTTATCGCCTGGCATTCAGGTAAAGCCCAGTCGATGATTATAGCTTGAGTGGATGTGTTCAAATCGGGACTATGTCTAAAATTTGTTCCTATTGCAAGGCCTTGAAATTCAATGGTGAAACAATGGGAATATGTTGCGCCTCAGGAAAAGTTAAACTTCCTCTATTGGCTGCACCACCAGAGCCATTGAAGACTTTCCTTACTGGAACTACGTCAGAATCTAAGCGTTTTTTGTCAAAAATCAGAAAATATAACTCATGTTTACAAATGACGTCGTTTGGAGCCCAAATTGAAAATCCAGATCAATTTATGTCTACTTTCAAAGTAAAAGGGCAAATTTATCATAGAGCAGGGTCCCTTCTACCATTCTCAGGCGAGAATCATAAATTTTTACAATTGTACTTCATCAGTGATAGAAATTCTGAATTGAATGCACGTTGCGAAATTTCTCCCAACGTTGAAAGGACTATCGTTTCCCAATTGCAACATCTTTTCCACGAAAATAATAATTTAGTGCGTCTGTTCAAAACAGCCATCGATTTGATGCCTACTGATACGCATAAAATTGTTATTTCCGCTGACAAAACGCCTCCTGGCCAACATGTGCGTAGATACAATGCTCCAACTATCGACGAAGTGGCAATCGTTATGGTCGGTGATCAGTTTTTACCTCGAGATATTATTCTTCATAAGCGAAACGCTCAGTTGTTAAGAATTGCTGAAACTCATCGATGCTACGATGCCCTACAATATTCTATCATTTTTTGGGATGGAGCCGACGGCTATCACTTTAATATTAAATTGATGAATCCAGCCACTAACAAAGAAATGAATAAGAAATGCAGTGCAATGCATTATTATTCCTATAGACTAATGATTCGGCAGGATGAAGAAAATTATATTTTAAAATGCCGTGAATTGTTTCACCAATTCGTCGTTGATATGTATGCTAAAATTGAATCAGAACGTTTGCTATATATCCGCCTGAATCAGACCAAGCTCCGCTCTGAACAATACATTCATTTGCGAGATGCAGTTATAAATGACGGTAATATCACAAACGTTGGAAGATTAACAATTCTACCTTCGTCATATGCTGGCAGTTCCCGTCATATGCATCAATATGCTCAAGATACTATTGCGTATGTTCGTCTCTATGGTCGTCCAGATTTATTTATTACATTTACATGTAATCAATCTTGGGACGAGATACTGCAGCTTTTACTTCAAGGACAATCGGCGGTTCATAGACATGACATTACGGCCCGTGTCTTCCGCCATAAGTTGAAATCACTGATAAACTACATAGTAAAACTTGAAGTGTTTGGGTCAGTGCGATGCTGGAAGTACTCAGTGGAATGGCAAAAACGAGGTTTGCCACACGCACATATACTAATCTGGCTACATAAAAAAATTACTTCGAACGAAATTGATGATGTGATTTCCGCTGAAATACCTGATGAAAATGTCGATAAGGGGTTACATGATATTATTGTAAAAAATATGATACATGGATCTTGCGGTGCACTGAACGAAAATTCACCATGCATGGCCAAAGGAAGGTGCACAAAGCAATATCCTCGACTTTTAGTATCCAACACAATTACTGGCAATGATGGTTACCCAAAATATAGAAGAAGATCTACTGAAGATGGCGGTAAAACAGCAATAATAAAGAAGCGTAACGGTACCACCATCGAAGTAGATAACCAGTGGGTTGTTCCATATTCCCCATTATTATCAAAAACATTTAATGCACACATAAACGTTGAATACTGTAACTCCGTAAAGGCAATCAAATACATATGTAAATACGTCAACAAAGGCAGTGACATGGCAGTTTTTGGCTTGCAGCCCGAAATCAAAGATATCGACGAAATCGTACAATATCAGGCTGGAAGATACATAAGCAGTAATGAAGCTGTTTGGCGATTTCTTTCATTTCCGATACATGAACGTAGTCCAGCTGTTGTTCACTTAGCGGTACATTTACAGAATGGTCAACGTGTTTATTTCTCGGAAACCAACGTGCAACAAAGAGCCCTGAATCCACCGGATACAAAGTTAACCGCTTTCTTTTCGCTTTGCAAAAATGATTCTTTTGCAAAAAAACTGCTGTATACTGAAGTGCCTTCGTATTACACATGGAATACTAAAAATAAAGTATTTGAACGTCGAAAACAGGGTAAGTCAGTCGACGGCCAACCTACCATCTTCAAAGATACCACGATAGGAAGACTCTACACCGTTCACCCCAATCAACATGAATGCTTCTTTCTACGCCTGCTTTTGGTGAATGTGCCCGGTCCGACATCCTTTGAGTATTTGAGGACTGTAAATGGTACTATACATGACACTTACCGTAGTGCATGCCAAGCTCTGAATTTATTAGAGAATGACCAACACTGGGATAACTGCATCAATGACGCGTGCGAAACGTCAACCCCAAGTCAAATTCGTGCATTGTTTGGCATCATTTTAACAACTTGCTCTCCATCAGCTCCTACAGAGTTATGGGAAAAATATAAGTCAAAAATGTCCGAAGATATACTCCATCGAAAACAGTTAGAGACGTCAGATATGACTTTTGATTTTACATCAGAAATTTATAACTACACTTTAGTTGTTATAGAAGATTTGTGCGTACTTATGGCAAACAAACCTCTTCAGGATTTGGGAATGCCTTCACCTAACCGTATCGCTGCTGTTTCGACATGTGTAGAATTGGATCGTGAACAAAGTTACAGTAGGAGTGATCTATTGTCGTATGTACAAAATAACATTTCCAAGTTAACGTCGGAACAAAAAGACATTTATGATACGATAATGCATTGTGTCGATAACAACGTTGGTGAAATTTTCTTTTTGGATGTGCCAGGAGGTACTGGTAAAACGTTTGTGATAAAACTGATTCTGGCATCAATTCGATCAAAAAATGATATAGCGTTGGCAATTGCGTCGTCCGGAATAGCCGCAACATTGCGGCCTGTTGGAAGAACTGCTCATTCCGCTTTGAAATTGCCTCTGAACTTGCATTCTACAGAAACTCCCACGTGCAATATTTTTTATTCATCTGGGATGGGTAAAATATTGCAGCAATGCAAACTTATTATTTGGGATGAGTGCACAATGGCACACAAAAAATCGCTCGAGGCTCTGGATCAATGCTTGAAAGATTTGCGAGGGAAGTCAAAACCCTTTGGCAGCACATTAATATTGCTTGCGGGAGATTTCAGGCAAACATTACCTATAATACCTAGATCAACTCCTGCAGACGAAATGAATGCTTGCCTGAAAAATTCTAATTTATGGGCACACGTAAAAACATTAAAATTAACTATAAATATGCGTATCCGATTGCAAAACGATGACTCTGGTCAAACATTTTCAGATCAATTGCTGGCAATGGGAAACGGAAAGCTCCCAGTAGACTCAATTTCAGGACGTATACAACTACCTGCTGATTTCTGTAATTTAGTGACGTCCAAAAATGAATTGATTGAAAAAGTATTTCCGAATATTCTAAAAAATTATAAAAATAATAAATGGCTAAGTGAAAGAGCGATTCTCGCACCCGAAAATATAGACGTCCACGAAATCAACAATATTGTTTTGACCAAGATTCGAGACCAGGCAGTCCTTTACAAGTCAGTCGACACAGTTTTGGAACCAAATGAAGCGGTTAATTATCCATCTGAATTTTTAAATTCCGTGGATCTTTCAGGGTTTCCACCACACGTGCTACAACTAAAAATAGGCGTACCAATAATACTTTTAAGAAATATCAACCCACCAAAGCTTTGCAATGGCACGCGACTTGCCGTAAAAAAAACAATGGAAAACCTAATAGAGGCCACAATCTTGACAGGGCCTTTTGAGGGTGAGGCTGTTCTTATTCCTCGCATTCCCATGATTCCAACGGATCTGCCTTTTCAATTTAAAAGATTGCAATTCCCAATTCGATTAGCATTTGCAATCACCATTAACAAAGCTCAAGGTCAATCATTAGAAAAATGTGGTATAGATCTCAATACTGATTGTTTTTCCCATGGACAATTGTACGTTGCATGTTCGAGGGTCGGTAAACCTGACAATTTATTTATATGCAGCGACAATTGGACAGCGAAGAATGTTGTATATTTGCAAGTTTTACGCACTTAATTTGTATTGTATCTATCTATCTATATAAAAACAAGTTGTGTGTATGCATGTTTGTTTGTTTGTAAAAAGAGCGTTTGCATATGACGTCATTTTTAGTACATACGGCTTTGTATATGGTCAGACAATGGGAAAGCCAAGAATGTTGTATATTCGCAATTTTTACGTAGCTTGAAGCACATATATAAATCTATCTATATTCACAGGTGGGACACAGGGACACAACTACAATGGCGCGTAACTAATATGGCGCGTAACGACTTACGCGCGCGGGGGGGCCTGGGGGGCGCGAAGCGCCCCACCAACTAGGTGTTGGGGTGGCGCGAAGCGCCACCCCAACAGCTAGTATATATATATATATATATATATATATATATATATATATATATATATATATATATATATATATATATATATATATATAAAAATAAGTTGTCTGTCTGTCTGTGGATCTGTGGATCAGGTGACGTCATGTTTCGGCTGACGTCATGAAATTAGTTGCCGTCATTTTTGCTTTGAAGGTGACGTCATTCAAGTTATATAAGACATATGTTCGCGTAGAAATCTATTAATGTTTAAGTTTTCAATGACTGATGAAGATGCTCAAAGAGTCTATGCCATAAAACTTGCTGCTGACTACCAGAGCAACACGAAAGCAGACTTGCTGCTAAAAGAGAAAGTGAAAAAAGAAGGCGTGCCGAGGAATCAAAAGACCAGCAGGGAAACAGGCTTGAGGCTGCATGCCGAGGAACTACCAGAGCAACGCAGAAGCAGACTTGCTGCTAAAAGAGAAAGTGAAAAAAGAAGGCGTGCCGAGGAATCAAAAGACCAGCAGGGAAACAGGCTTGAGGCTGATAGAGAAAGAAAGAACAGAAAGCATGCCGAGGAACTACCAGAGCAACGCAGAAGCAGACTTGCTGCTAAAAGAGAATGTGAAAAAAGAAGGCGTGCCGAGGAATTACAAGAACAGCAAGAAATCAGGCTTGATGCTGATAGAGAAAGTAAGAAAAGAAAGCGTGCCGAGGAATCACAAGAACAGCAAGAAATCAGGCTTGCTGCTGATAGAGAAAGTAAGAAAAGAAAGCGTGCCGAGGAATTACAAGAACAGCAAGAAATCAGGCTTGCTGCTGATAGAGAAAGTAAGAAAAGAAAGCGTGCCGAGGAATCAGAGCAATCTGAAAGTTATCGCCTGGCATTCAGGTACAACCCAGTCGATGATTATAGCTTGAGTAGATGTGTTCAAATCGGGACAATGTCTAAAATTTGTCCCTATTGCAAGGCCTTGAAATTCAATGGTGAAACAATGGGAATGTGTTGCGCCTCAGGAAAAGTTAAACTTCCTCTATTGGCTGCACCACCAGAGCCATTGAAGACTTTCCTTACTGGAACTACGTCAGAATCTAAGCGTTTTTTGTCAAAAATCAGACAATACAACTCATGTTTCCAAATGACGTCGTTTGGAGCCCAAATCGAAAATCCAGATCAATTTATGTCTACTTTCAAAGTAAAAGGGCAAATTTATCATAAAGCAGGGTCCCTTCTACCATTCTCAGGCGAGAATCATAAATTTTTACAATTGTACTTCATCAGTGATAGAAATTCTGAATTGAATGCACGTTGCGAAATTTCTCCCAACGTTGAAAGGACAATCGTTTCCCAATTGCAACATCTTTTCCACGAAAATAATAATTTAGTGCGTCTGTTCAAAACAGCCATCGATTTGATGCCTACTGATACTCATAAAATTGTTATTTCCGCTGACAAAACGCCTCCTGGCCAACATGTGCGTAGATACAATGCTCCGACTATCGACGAAGTGGCAATCGTTATGGTCGGTGATCAGTTTTTACCTCGAGATATTATTCTACATAAGCGAAACGCTCAGTTGTTAAGAATTGCTGAAACTCATCAATGCTACGATGCCCTACAATATCCTAACATTTTTTGGGATGGAGCCGACGGCTATCACTTTAATATTAAATTGATGAATCCAGCCACTAACAAAGAAATGAATAAGAAATGCAGTGCAATGCATTATTATTCCTATAGACTAATGATTCGGCAGGATGAAGAAAATTATATTTTAAAATGCCGTCATTTGTTTCACCAATTTGTCGTGGATATGTATGCTAAAATTGAATCAGAACGTTTGCTATATATCCGCCTGAATCAGACCAAGCTCCGCTCTGAACAATACATTCATTTGCGAGATGCAGTTATAAATGACGACTTGCCGTAAAAAAAAAACAATGGAAAACCTAATAGATGCCACAATCTTGACAGGGCCTTATGAGGGTGAGGCTGTTCTTATTCCTCGCATTCCCATGATTCCAACGGATCTGCTTTTTCAATTTAAAAGATTGCAATTCCCAATTCGATTAGCATTTGCAACCACCATCAACAAAGCTCAAGGGCAATCACTAGAAAAATGCGGTATAGATCTTAATACAGATTGCTTTACCAATGTACAATTGTATGTTGCATCTTTGAGGGTCGGTAAACCTGACAATCTATTTATACGCACAGACAATGGGACAGCGAAGACTGTTGTATATTCACAAGTTTTACGTAGTTAATTTGTATTGTATCTATCTATCTATCTATCTATATAAAAACGAGTTGTGTGTATGCATGTTTGTTTGTTTTTAAAAAGAGCGTTTGCATATGACGTCATTATTAGTACATGCGGCTTTGTATATGGACAGACAATGGGAAAGCCAAGAATGTTGTATATTCGCAATTTTTACGTAGTTTGAAACACATATATAAATCTATCTATATTCACAGGTGGGACACAGGGACACAACTACAATGGCGCGTAACTAATATGGCGCGTAACTAATATGGCGCGTAACGACTTACGCGCGCGGGGGGGCTTGGGGGGGCGCGAAGCGCCACCCCAACAGCTAGTATATATATATATATATATATATATATATATATATATATATATATATATATATATATATATATATATATATATATATATATATATATATATAACTTGTGAATATACAACATTCTTCGCTGTCCCATTGTTTGTGCATATAAATAGAATGTCAGGTTTACCGACGCTTGAACATTCTACATATAATTGTCCATGGAAAAACAATCCGTATTCAGATCTTTACCGCGTTTTTCTAATGATTGCCCTTGAGCTTTGTTGATGGTGATTGCTAATCAAATATTCCCTGTGTCCCCTTCGTCATTTATATATCCCCCCTGTGCCCTTCCGGCGTCTCCGTTGTAGTTGTGTCCATGTGTCCCGGTCGTCATTTATATTCTTTGTGTCCCGGTCGTCATTAGTGTCCCGGTGTCTTGGTCAGTAATTTCTCTTTGAGTGTCCCGGTCGTCACTTATATTCCCTGTGTCCCGGTCGTCATTTGTGTCCTGGTGTCCCGATCTGTAATTCTCTTTGAGTGTCCCGGTCGTCATTTCTATTCCTTGTGTCCCGGTCTGTAACATCAAAAAGTCTTCAATGGCTCTGGTGGTGCAGCCAGTTGAGGGAGTTTAACTTTTCCTGTAGGCGCAACACATTCCCATTGTTTCACCATTAAATTTCAAGGCCTTGCAATAGGGACAAATTTTAGACATAGTCCCGATTTGAGCACATCGACTCAAGCTATAATCAACGACTGGGCTGTACAATATTCATGGGTTGCGTCTCCTTATACCAGTACCTCTTTTCAGGTACACATGAGAGTGAGGAGTAAGGGATTTTCCCCTAAGTGGGAAAGGGATTTCCCTCTCACCTATGCTGCAAGTATAGTACTGATACAGTCCCCCAAATAAAAGGAAGATATGCGATAAACACCCACCTTTTTGAAAAATATGAAATGGGTAAAACTATTCAATTTGCCCATATTATTTAAAAAGTATTCGATACCAATTAGTTGTCTAGTTCAAATCGGGCTACCTCCTTTGGCTGTAAGTCAAGTCGCATTTATGAACATTTAACCACAGGGATTGATGGGAACACGGGGGGAGGGGCAACTTCGCGCAGTTCCAAAATGAAAGAAA
Organism: Artemia franciscana; assembly: GCF_032884065.1. Taxonomy (NCBI): domain Eukaryota; kingdom Metazoa; phylum Arthropoda; class Branchiopoda; order Anostraca; family Artemiidae; genus Artemia; species Artemia franciscana. Next base: position 62,021,943 of record NC_088869.1, on the reverse strand, counting down.
AGTCTTATAAAAGAAAGCGCATTGTCTCCTAGACTATTATTTATCCAACCACCTTGAAAAAAGATAGACCTCTACGAAGTTGAGTGAAATGAATATCTCTGTACTAATATTTGACGGTTAAGTTTTACTTGCTAAATCTGTGGATGATCCAAAAATCATTTCAAATTTCTTATATGATGGGAACCAGAGCAAAGTTTAAAACGAATCAAGGACATGCAAGCGAAACTAGTGCAAATAAAATAACTCGTGCGATGATATTATATTTATTAATACTCAAAGCTTTTATAGACCATGGTTAATACAGAAATTCCCAAGAATATAAAATATAAAACCAAAATTGCACCTGTAAATCAAAACATAATAAAAAAATAAAAAAATAATGGTATTAAAACTTTCCAGTTTTTTTGTTCTTATACAATTTTTATCATTTAATATAATATTCACCCATTCCTCCCTTTTAAACCACCCCTGCAAAGTTTCTCCCTAAATCCCTTTGGATCCTTACAAAAACCCACAAAATGAATTAAAACATCTTTCCCATCCCGGTGAATTAGAACAAAATGAAGATCCACCTTCGATTTCATCCTTCCCTTTCCCATATTTGTCTATGTATTTGTAGGATTTAGTAAAACTAGCACTTTACTAAAACTACAAGTCATTTTGCACCATACAAAAACAATACATTTATTCACAAGACACCTCATTGGGCTCAGCAGCTATTAAATAAAAACAACAAGTTTTTTTAACTGAAAGTAAGAATCGACATTAAAACTCAAAACGAACAGAAATTACTTCGTATATTAAAGGGGCTGCTCCCTCTTCAACGCCTCGCTCTTTACGCTACAGTTTGACTCTTTCTCTCAACTCTACTTTTTAAAACAGTAAAAAACTTTACCGTAAAGAGTGGGGCGTTGGGGAGGGAGAAACGGAGATGATCACACCGAATTGTAAATGAGATCTGTAGTTAGGAGGGAAGCAACAGTGAGAATCACAACGATTCACAAAAGAAAGCATATCCTATAGAATTGATTATTCTTTGATGCAATAATAAGGAAAGAGGAATTGAATTTACAACATAATCTCTGAATTCAATATAAAAATCTGGTTTGACGATTCATAACTTGAAACTAAATAATAGTGCAATGATTGTGCTAATACGTAATTATAGAAGCAACTATATACAGGCCTACCACGTGCCGATTGCCAGGGCCCGGATGAAATCGTGCTCTCGTTACTATTATCACAAGACAATTAGCACATTTTTTTTATATAGTGGAGAAACACTCCTATACAGGGGGTATGATCTTTATGAAAAATATCCAACAACTGGATGAAACCACAACTTGTACAAGAATAGCGACGAAGACCACACTGCCTTTCCATAACAAACAAATACAACGTAGAAACAATAGGGAAAGTTTTTTAAAGACAATGGAAATTATTTATGTAGATATTTCGGCCCTATGTCCAAGGGCCGTCTTCAGCACAATACAATACTATATATATATATAAAAGAACTTACATCAAATTGTAAGAATTAAAACTGAATATAAAAACACTTATTAAAACAATTTTTTTTTAAAAATATAGCCCTAGCATCCTTACTTTAGCGAAGTTCAACCAGGACTGGCGAAAAGAATGAAATGAAGAAATATAAACTCATTCAAACTAAAGAGAATAAAATGATTAGATGCAATTTCTTAAAGCTAATCTTGCTTGTTTAGCAGCCTGTCTCAAAGGCCTTTTCGTAGTTGGTTCAGTACTATTATAAATTGGTTTAGTAAAATATTTTGTTAGATCATTTTTAATTAAATTTGAGTATAAAGAATTTAGTGAGTATTCCCCCAAGTCCCTGTTCAAAGAAATATTTTTATTTATTTTGAGATTAATTTCAATTGATTCTCGAACCACCTGTTTTATTCCCAAATCATTACTAATGAGTGAAGAGTTTTCAAAAAGTATCATGTGGGACGGATTATTAAATATATGCCAACCTAGAGCAGAATCAAAGGAATTGTTGGAACCATTTGAAATTAAGGCCTTGTCTATGTCATTTTTATGCTGTTGTAACCTTTTGTCTAGATTCTGATGGGTCCTGCCGACATAGTATTTTCCGCAATCACAGGGTATTTGATAGACCCCTCTTTGGCGAGTAACTGGGGTCTTATCTTTACCCAAATTTAAGAAATTGATGATTTTAAAATTATTAGTAAAAACTACGTACAGATTATTTTTTGTGCAAATATTTTTTAATTTTGTTGTAATCTTTGGGATATACGGAAGATAGACAATATTTGAGGGCTTATCAATAGCCTCACATTGTGAAGTATCTTCTTCGATTTTACAAGAATGTCTTTTTATTCTACGGCTAATTATTTTATTTACAAAAGGAATGGGGTATCCATTACCAAAAAGAATATCTCTGATAAAATTTATTTCTGCATTTATATATGAATGGGAGCAAATATTTAGGGCACGATCAATGAGGGAAATTACAACTGCTCTTTTAACTTGTGGGGGGTGATTTGAATTAAAGTGAAGATATCTATTGTTTTGTGTTGGCTTTCGATATATAGTAAAATCCAGTTCATCAGCATTACGAATAATTAATACATCTAAAAACGGTAGTTTATTTTCAATTTCAACTTCAAGGGTGAACTGCAAATTTCGGTCATATGTGTTAAGATGATCTAAGAAGCCCCGAAGTTCAGCTTCCCCATAATTCCAAAGTGAAATTACGTCATCCATATAACGACCCCAATAGACATGTTTTAGAAAATAAGAATATTTTCGAAATATCTACATAAATAATTTCCATTGTCTTGAAAAAACTTTCCCTATTGTTTCTACGTTGTATTTGTTTGTTATGGAAAGGCAGTGTGGTCTTCGTCGCTATTTTCGTCTAGCTTATGGGGAGCAGTTGACCTATGATATCTTTTATTTTATTAGTCTAGGTAAAAAACATGCTAATATTATCAATCAACAAAATTTTTTAGAATCCTGTAGAAAGGAAAACCTTATTCCCAAGTCTTTAAGATATAAATTACATTTAAATACCCGAAAAGAAGCGCAATTTGCCCATACACTACAGTTAAAAACCCTAGTCCATATTATTAAGGACAAAAAACAGAAACGACATATTATTTCTTCAGAGAGAAAATCGTTGGAAAATTTTTTGCTGGAAAACCTGTCCACCGTTGATTTTGCTCAAGTTGTTAGATTAAAAAGGAATTTGTTTAGCCACGATTTTCGCTTGTCCAAGGAACGCCTCTATAAAAAATTAGAGGGCTTACGAAATGAATCTTCGATGAGAAACCGTATTTATTCTCCAAGATTCACTCCTGGGCCTGCTATCGTTAACCTCTCTTCTAAAACATTGGAACCCCAGGAAATCGAAACACTAGAAAAAGGTCCAAAATTTTCTTTTCTACCGAAACAGGTTCCTGTGGCAGATATAGTTTCCTCTCTAGAGTCCGCTTTGCATAAACACTATCCTTCTGTCTCTAACCCGGATGAAGTTAGATCTGGTCTAATAAATATCATCTATAATAGCCAAAAAAGGTTTAAGCCTCCTACTAATTCCACACCGGAAAATTTGCATGACATAAAAATACTATCTAATCTCCTAAAAATAAGAATTCAATGCCCAATTCTCAAGATTCTATTTGCTAGTAGCCCGGATAAAGGTGCCCCCATGGGTAATCCATTTTTTTGCTGATAAAAAGAATCGCGAAATTGAAAATACATAGAAAACTTATTACAAATTTTAACAAGAGTCATTAAAACTTCACAATCAATTCCTTTCGCTGAAGTCTCGATCAAGTGGTAATTTTCTTCTATTTTGTTTTTTAATAATTCCTCTGAAATAGTTACATCTATATTTGTATACATGGAAACAATGTCGAAACTACTAACTATTGTGTTTTCTGAAATACTTGTGTTGCTAAGTTTTTTAATCAAATCTGCCGAGTTATGAATATAGGAATTTTGAGAATACAATAAAGGTTTGAAAGCTGCACAAAGCCATTTTCCAATATTGGCAGCGGGAGCTTTAGTACAAGCTACAATAGGTCTTAAGGGAATACCCTGTTTATGTATTTTTGGTAAACCGTAGAGTTTAGGACAGAAACTACCACGGGGAAAAAATTTATTGTATAGTTGTGGGGTGATTTTACCATTTTGTTTTAGCTGCTTTAATTCATTTATAATATTATTAGTGAACTGATCAGTAGGATCATGAGTTATTGTTTGATATGTAATTGTGTCATTTAAATGCGAAAAAATTTTGTTGTCATAGTCTGTTGTATTCATGACAATAAGTGAATTGCTTTTGTCTGCTTTAGTTATTATAATAGAAGGATCTTTTCGGAGATTAGATAGTATTTTTATGTCATGCAAATTTTCCGGTGTGGAATTAGTAGGAGGCTTAAACCTTTTTTGGCTATTATAGATGATATTTATTAGACCAGATCTAACTTCATCCGGGTTAGAGACAGAAGGATAGTGTTTATGCAAAGCGGACTCTAGAGAGGAAACTATATCTGCCACAGGAACCTGTTTCGGTAGAAAAGAAAATTTTGGACCTTTTTCTAGTGTTTCGATTTCCTGGGGTTCCAATGTTTTAGAAGAGAGGTTAACGATAGCAGGCCCAGGAGTGAATCTTGGAGAATAAATACGGTTTCTCATCGAAGATTCATTTCGTAAGCCCTCTAATTTTTTATAGAGGCGTTCCTTGGACAAGCGAAAATCGTGGCTAAACAAATTCCTTTTTAATCTAACAACTTGAGCAAAATCAACGGTGGACAGGTTTTCCAGCAAAAAATTTTCCAACGATTTTCTCTCTGAAGAAATAATATGTCGTTTCTGTTTTTTGTCCTTAATAATATGGACTAGGGTTTTTAACTGTAGTGTATGGGCAAATTGCGCTTCTTTTCGGGTATTTAAATGTAATTTATATCTTAAAGACTTGGGAATAAGGTTTTCCTTTCTACAGGATTCTAAAAAATTTTGTTGATTGATAATATTAGCATGTTTTTTACCTAGACTAATAAAATAAAAGATATCATAGGTCAACTGCTCCCCATAAGCTAGACGAAAATAGCGACGAAGACCACACTGCCTTTCCATAACAAACAAATACAACGTAGAAACAATAGGGAAAGTTTTTTCAAGACAATGGAAATTATTTATGTAGATATTTCGAAAATATTCTTATTTTCTAAAACATGTCTATTGGGGTCGTTATATGGATGACGTAATTTCACTTTGGAATTATGGGGAAGCTGAACTTCGGGGCTTCTTAGATCATCTTAACACATATGACCGAAATTTGCAGTTCACCCTTGAAGTTGAAATTGAAAATAAACTACCGTTTTTAGATGTATTAATTATTCGTAATGCTGATGAACTGGATTTTACTATATATCGAAAGCCAACACAAAACAATAGATATCTTCACTTTAATTCAAATCACCCCCCACAAGTTAAAAGAGCAGTTGTAATTTCCCTCATTGATCGTGCCCTAAATATTTGCTCCCATTCATATATAAATGCAGAAATAAATTTTATCAGAGATATTCTTTTTGGTAATGGATACCCCATTCCTTTTGTAAATAAAATAATTAGCCGTAGAATAAAAAGACATTCTTGTAAAATCGAAGAAGATACTTCACAATGTGAGGCTATTGATAAGCCCTCAAATATTGTCTATCTTCCGTATATCCCAAAGATTACAACAAAATTAAAAAATATTTGCACAAAAAATAATCTGTACGTAGTTTTTACTAATAATTTTAAAATCATCAATTTCTTAAATTTGGGTAAAGATAAGACCCCAGTTACTCGCCAAAGAGGGGTCTATCAAATACCCTGTGATTGCGGAAAATACTATGTCGGCAGGACCCATCAGAATCTAGACAAAAGGTTACAACAGCATAAAAATGACATAGACAAGGCCTTAATTTCAAATGGTTCCAACAATTCCTTTGATTCTGCTCTAGGTTGGCATATATTTAATAATCCGTCCCACATGATACTTTTTGAAAACTCTTCACTCATTAGTAATGATTTGGGAATAAAACAGGTGGTTCGAGAATCAATTGAAATTAATCTCAAAATAAATAAAAATATTTCTTTGAACAGGGACTTGGGGGAATACTCACTAAATTCTTTATACTCAAATTTAATTAAAAATGATCTAGCAAAATATTTTACTAAACCAATTTATAATAGGACTGAACCAACTACGAAAAGGCCTTTGAGACAGCCTGCTAAACAAGCAAGATTAGCTTTAAGAAATTGCATCTAATCATTTTATTCTCTTTAGTTTGAATGAGTTTATATTTCTTCATTTCATTCTTTTCGCCAGTCCTGGTTGAACTTCGCTAAAGTAAGGATGCTAGGGCTATATTTTTAAAAAAAAATTGTTTTAATAAGTGTTTTTATATTCAGTTTTAATTCTTACAATTTGATGTAAGTTCTTTTATATATATATATAGTATTGTATTGTGCTGAAGACGGCCCTTGGACATAGGGCCGAAATATCTACATAAATAATTTCCATTGTCTTGAAAAAACTTTCCCTATTGTTTCTATGTTGTATTTGTTTGTTAACTTGTACAAGGTATGAAAAACCTGGAGAAGTAATTCCAAGCCCTTGTCCACAAAAAAAAAAGCAATTTTTGTACTTTTCCCAAGAAATATAATAATTTCTTGTCATTACCACTCCAACTTGTTAAAACTCGTACCAGGTGCGTGTTATTTTGTTGTTTTTTGTTTTTTTTTTCAAAGATAATCGCATCAGATTAGTTCATGGAAGATCAAATGAGGACTATCCAGAAAAAAAAACGAACTCCATATATTTCCATATAAAAACGAATTCCATATATTTTCCTATGAGTTTCATTATCCGCTGCCATCACCATTAACATGTTGGTCTTGGTTGTCGATCAGCTTGGAATTCTAGGGGACTTTAGGGTAGCTGTGCTTAGAATTTCTTGACCGTTTACTTGTGAAATTGCACGTGCATCAGACTAAATTGGTAGACGTTTTGTGCACCCTAGTTTACAAAGTACGTAATCTGAAAGATCTCAGCGATAAGCAAAGGGGATCAAGATGAAATGTTCAGGTAGTGTTAGGGGATGAAGCAGAACTCAAATTCTGACTTGGGGGAAGGGACAGAGATAAATCAAAAGATGAAATGTGCATCCAGGTTATCAAACAGATTTCCAGCAATATCTCAGGAATAGCTTGGGGATGGAACCTTGCTTAGTTTTGGTTTTGACTTGGGATAGGGGGCAGAGGAATGGGTCTAAGTATTTTTTTTTCTCCTGTGTATGTAACTTGGATGTATGTGTCATATTGACATATTTCAATATTCATAAAGTGTTGAACTTTAGAGTTGATAGCGGAGGCCTTACAAGATGGCAACCACCAAACCCTCGTAAATAAGGTAATTTATATTTATTTTCAGGTATTTCTGCTAATATTTATTTTCATTTACAAAAAAACTTGACGTTTAAAAGTAACTATGTATTCATTTAATTTTATGGTAACTTTTTAGGGGTAAGACTAAACTTGATGAAACATATATATTTTAAAATGAGCATTAAAAATGCAGTTCTTTTGATGTAACTATTGGTATCAAAATTCCGTTTCTTAGAGCTTCGTTTACCATTGAGCCGGGTCGCTTCTTACTACAGTTGGTTACTACGGACTGTTTGATCATAAAATGTCCACTTTAAAATAGAAAACGGTAAAATTCTAGTTAATTGACTTCTTGCTATCTCAGAAAGGGTTTAGGTTAGGAAAATGAAACTTTCAATGATGAATCTACAGACTAAAGTATGTCCCGGGAAGGTATTTTGAAGCAACTACCTCAACTCCTTTTCCCTCTAGAGGGCCCTGACCTTTGATGACCTTTAAAAATATGTGTGTTATAAAATTAAACCTTGCATAATAAATCTTCTGCTTAATTGAAGTACAACAAAATTGTTTTCAGCTTCATAACTTTGCTCAATTCCATTTTATAAGGTTTTAAAGATATGCAAATACATTTCCTAAATTTTGAAAAAAAACATGAAAAAATTCTACTCAAATAACAGGAATTGCATTTTCAGAACTAAAGGCAGAGAAAAGGCAACTAGTAACTGAATAGAGGGAGAAGGAGTAGAGGTGGATACTTTAAAATACCTTTCCAGAACATACTTTAGCCTGTAGACCCATTCCTGAAAGTTTAATTTTCCTAACCTAACCCCTATCCGAGATAGCAAGAAGTCATTTAACTAGAATTTTACCAAGGAAACAGGGCCATTCATTGAATTCTGCTTCTTTCCAGAAGTCACACCAAATTAACATAAATCAAATCGTAGAAAAACATCGTAACTTGCAATATTTTTTACTTAAAGAAACATCCTAAAGTACTATATTTTCTACGGTCCAAAAATTTTATGAGTAGAAACACAATTTAATACAATTCGAAATGGAAAATTTACAAGCTATTTGCAGGATTGGGAAGCTTGCTGATAACACACGAGAGTATACATATACTATTCCAGTATACAGAAAGGGCATTCTGACTTATAAGAAAACTCACTAGCCGTAATATCATAAGGTAAAAGCTTTAAATTTTAAGCTATAGAAACAAGGTTTAGTTTTAATCGAAACACGGAAATTATCAACCATAATATCTTTTTCGATATCCAGCTTTTTTTCTATAGAAAAGAGAATTTCAAACTATAACACGGATTCAGAAGATATTCAATCGTGTTAACGCAATCAAAACTGCTTTGCTTCGGATTTTTCTATAAAATAATAATTAATGTTCATTTTAACACCGGTAATAGGCCAATTAATTTGAATGGTTTTGTTCTGTGAACGTTTAACCAAATAAACCGAATTGAAAGTATACACAAACATCTTTTATTAATTTAAGCATCTTAAAGCACTTTACGCTTCTGCTCCACAAAAAATACTGTATTATTTTGTGTTTTCAATAAAGAGCTATTATTGCATAATCCTACAACAAAGAGAATATAATCAAACAGTTCGTGGTAACTGTAGTAAGGAGCGACCCGGCCCAATAGTAACCGAAACTCCCGGTCGTCATTTATATTCCCTGTGTCCCGGTCGTTATTTGTGTCCCGGTGTCCCAGTCTGTAATTTCTCTTTGAGTGTCCTGGTCGTCATTTATATTCTATATGTCCCGGTGTCCCGGTCGTCATTTGTGTCCCGGTGTCTCGGTCTGTAATTTCGTCAGTCGACAAACATGACGTGAGTCGACAAACAACTTCATGACGGCATAATGCTCAATCCTTATAATGACGTCAGTCGACAAACATGCATGACGTCAGTCAACATACAACACACAAACAAGTTATCTGTATATATCTATCTATCTATATATATAAAAATAAGTTGTCTGTGTGTGTGTGTCTGTCGAGTGACGTCATGTTTGTGTGTCGACTGACGTCATGTTTTCGACTGACGAAATTACAGACCGGGACATCGGGACACAAATGACGACCGGGACACCGGCACATAGGGAATATAAATGACGACCGGGACACTCAAAGAGAAAGCGACCGGGACACAAGGAATGTTCGATTAACAATCATCATCAACAAAGCACCGGGACACAAATGACGACCGGGACACAGGGAGTATAAATGACGACCAGGACATAAGTAAAAAAAAACTAAAAAAAAAACTAAAAAAAAGGTAGAACTACAAAAAAAAACTAAAAAGAAAAAAAACTAAAAACTAAAAAAAAACTAAAAAAGCTAAAAAACTAAAAAAGAAAAAAAAAGAAAAAAAGGAAAAAAATGAAAAATAAAGGAGAAAAACAAAACTAAAAAAAATAAAAATAAAAAAAAACTAAAAAGAAAAAAAACTAAAAAAACTAAAAAAAAAAAGTAAAAACCAAAAAAAAAACTAAAAAGAAAAAAAGGGGAAAAATACAAAAATTTATTTCATCATATACCATTTCAAAAACGAATGTAAATACAGACCGGGACACCGGGATACAAATGACGACCGGGACACAGGGAATATAAATGACGACCGGGACACAGGGACACAACTACAACGGGGACGCCAGGGGGCACAGGGGGATATATAAATGACGACAGGGACACAGGGAATGTTCGATTAGCAATCACCATCAACAAAGCTCAAGGGCAATCATTGGAATTATGAGGTATAACTAAACAAACTAAAAAAAAGGTAAAAAACTAAAAACTAAAAAAAAGACCAATTCCAAAACGAATGTATATACAGACCAGGAAACCGGGACACAAATAACGACCGGGACATCAGGACTCAAGGAATATAAATGACGCCCGGGACACTCAAAGAGAAATCACAGACTGGGACACCGGGACAGAAATGACGACCGGGACACAGGGACACAACTACAACGGGGACGCCGGGGGGCACAGGGGGATATATAAATGACGACGGCGACACAGGGAATGGTCGATATATATATATATATATATACTAGCTGTTGGGGTGGCGCTTCGCGCCACCCCAACACCTAGTTGGTGGGGGCGCTTTGCGCCCCCCCCCAAGCCCCCCCGCGCGCGTAAGTCGTTACGCGCCATAATAGTTACGCGCCATTGTAGTTGTGTCCCTATGTCCCACCTGTGAATATAGATAGATATATATATATATATATATATATATATATATATATATATATATATATATATATATATATATATATATATATATATATATATATATATATATATATATATATATATATATATATATATATATATATATATATATATATATATATGGTTTTAACTACGTAAAACTTGCGAATATACAACATTCTTTGCTGTCCCATTGTCTTTGCATATAAATAGATTGTCAGGTTTACCGACTCTTGAACATGCAACATATAATGGTCCATGGGAAAACAATCTGTATTCAGATCTATACCTCATGATTCTAATGATTGCCCTTGAGCTTTGTTGATGGTGATTGCTAATCGACCATTCCCTGTCCCGGTGTCCCGGTCGTCATTTATATCCCCCTGTTTCCCCCGGTGTCCCCGTTGTAGTTGTGTCCCTTTGTCCCGGTCGTCATTTATATTCCCTGTGTCCCGGTCGTCATTTGTATCCCGGTGTCCCAGTCTGTATATACATTCGTTTTTTAGTTTTGTTTTTCTCCTTTATTTTTTTCCTTTTTTTTTCTTTTTTAGTTTATTTAGATTTTTAGATTTTTTAGTTTTTTTATTAGTTTTTAGTTTTTTTTCTTTTTAGTTTTTTTTTAGTTTTTACCTTCTTTTTAGTTTTGTTAATTTTTTTTTTTACTTATGTCCTGGTCGTCATTTATACTCCCTGTGTCCCGGTGCTTTGTTGATTGCTAATCGAACATTCCTTTTGTCCTGGTCGCTTTCTCTTTGAGTGTCGTCATTTATTTTTTTCTTTTTTAGTTCTTTTAGTTTTTACCTTTTTTAGTTTTTTTTAGTTTTTTAGATGAAAATTTTTTTTAGTTTTTTCCTTTTTTTCTTTTTAGTTTTTTATTGGTTTTTACCTTTATTTTAGCTTATTTTTCAGTTTTTTCCTTTTTTTAGTTTTTATTTTTTTTAGTTTTTTACCTTTTTTTAGTTTTTTTATTTTTTTTAGTTTTTTAGCTTTTTTACTTTTTTTATTAGTTTTTAGTTTTTTTTGTAGTTTTTGCCTTTTTTTAGTTTTTTCAGTTTTTTTTTTAGTTTTTTATTGGTTTTTACCTTTATTTTAGCTTATTTTTCAGTTTTTTCCTTTTTTTTAGTTTTTTTTTAGTTTTTAGTTTTTTTAGTTTTTTACCTTTTTTTAGTTTTTTTAGTTTTTTAGCTTTTTTATTTTTTTTATTAGTTTTTAGTTTTTTTGTAGTTTTTGCCTTTTTTTAGTTTTTTTAGTTTTTTAGCTTTTTTATTAGTTTTTAGTTTTTTTTGTAGTTTTTGCCTTTTTTTAGTTTTTTTCTTTTTAGTTTTTTTGTAGTTTTTACCTTCTTTTTAGTTTTGTTAGTTTTTTTTTTACTTATGTCCTGGTCGTCATTTATACTCCCTGCGTCCCGGTGCTTTGTTGATTGCTAATCGAACATTCCTTTTGTCCTGGTCGCTTTCTCTTTGAGTGTCGTCATTTATTTTTTTCTTTTTTAGTTCTTTTAGTTTTTACCTTTTTTAGTTTTTTTTAGTTTTTTAGATGAAAATTTTTTTTAGTTTTTTCCTTTTTTTCTTTTTAGTTTTTTATTGGTTTTTACCTTTAGTTTTTTTTAGTTTTTTTGTAGTTTTTGCCTTTTTTTAGTTTTTTTAGTTTTTTAGCTTTTTTATTTTTTTTATTAGTTTTTAGTTTTTTTTGTAGTTTTTACCTTTTTTTAGTTTTTTCAGTTTTGACGTCACCTGATCCAGTTTTTTCAGGTGACGTCACCTGATCCATCCACAGACGGACAGACAACTTATTTTTATATATATAGATAGATATATATATATATATATATATATATATATATATATATATATATATATATATATATATATATATATATAAATAAGTTGTCTGTGTGTGTGTGGGTCTGTCTGTCGGGTGACGTCATGTTTGTGTGTTGACTGACGTCATGAAGTTAGTTGTCGTCATTTTTGTTATGACGGTGACGTCATTAAAGATATTTAAGACATGCATTCACGTAGAAATCTATTAATGTTTAACTGTAAAATGACTGATGAACTTACAATGGCAACAGCCGAGGAAGATGCTCAAAGAGTCTATGCCAAAAAACTTGCTGCTGATAGTGAAAGTAAGAAAAGAATGCGTGCCGAGGAATCAAAAGAACAGCAAGGAAACAGGCTTGAGGCTGATAGAGAAAGTAAGAAAAGAAAGCGTGCCGAGGAATCAAAAGAACAGCAAGGAAACAGGCTTGAGGCTGATAGAGAAAGAAAGAACAGAAAGCGTGCCGAGGAACTACCAGAGCAACGCGAAACCAGACTTGCTCCTAAAAGAGAAAGTGAAAAAAGAAGAGGTGCCGAGGAACTACCAGAGCAACATGAAACCAGACTTGCTGCTAAAAGAGACAGTGAAAAAAGAAGGCATGCCGACGAACTACCAGAGCAACATGAAACCAGACTTGCTGCTAAAGAGAAAGTGAAAAAAGAAGGCGTGCCGAGGAATCACAAGAACAGCAAGAAATCAGGCTTGCTGCTGATAGAGAAAGTAAGAAAAGAAAGCGTGCCGAGGGATTAGAGCAACCTGAAAGTTATCGCCTGGCATTCAGGTACAGCCCAGTCGATGATTATAGCTTGAGTAGATGTGTTCAAATCGGGACTATGTCTAAAATTTTTCCCTATTGCAAGGCCTTGAAATTCAATGTCGAAAAAATGGGAATGTGTTGCGCCTCAGGAAAAGTTAAACTTCCTCTATTGGCTGCACCACCAGAGCCATTGAAGACTTTCCTTACAGGAACTTCGTCAGAATCTAAGCGTTTTTTGTCACAAATCAGAAAATATAACTCATGTTTCCAAATGACGTCGTTTGGAGCCCAAATCGAAAATCCAGATCAATTTATGTCTACTTTCAAAGTAAAAGGGCAAATTTATCATAGAGCAGGGTCCCTTCTACCATTCTCAGGCGAGAATCATAAATTTTTACAATTGTACTTCATCAGTGATAGAAATTCTGAATTGAAAGCACGTTGCGAAATTTCTCCCAACGTTGAAAGGACAATCGTTTCCCAATTGCAACATCTTTTCCACGAAAATAATAATTTAGTGCGTCTGTTCAAAACAGCCATCGATTTGATGCCTACTGATAAGCATAAAATTGTTATTTCCGCTGACAAAACGCCTCCTGGCCAACATGTGCGTAGATGCAATGCTCCAACTATCGACGAAGTGGCAATCGTTATGGTCGGTGATCAGTTTTTACCTCGAGATATTATTCTTCATAAGTGAAACGCTCAGTTGTTAAGAATTGCTGAAACTCATCGATGCTACGATGCCCTAGAATATCCTATCATTTTTGGGATGGAGCCGACGGCTATCACTTTAATATTAAATTGATAAATCCAGTCACTAACAAAGAAATTAATAAGAAATGCAGTGCAATGCATTATTATTCCTATAGACTAATGATTCGGCAGGATGAAGAAAATTATATTTTAAAATGCCGTCAATTGTTTCACCAATTCGTCGTTGATATGTATGCTAAAATTGAATCAGAACGTTTGCTATATATCCGCCTGAATCAGACCAAGCTCCGCTCTGAACAATACATTCATTTGCGAGATGCAGTTATAAATGACGGTAATACCACAAACGTTGGAAGCTTAACAATTTTACCTTCGTCATATGCTGGCAGTCCCCGTCATAGGCATGAATATGCTCAAGATGCTATTGCGTATGTTCGTCTCTATGGTCGTCCAGATTTATTTATTACATTTACATGTAATCAATCTTGGGACGAGATACTGCAGCTTTTACTTCAAGGACAATCGGCGGTTCATAGACATGACATTACGGCCCGTGTCTTCCGGCAAAAGTTGAAATCACTGATAAACTACATAGTAAATTTTGAAGTGTTTGGGTCAGTGCGATGCTGGATGTACTCAGTGGAATGGCAAAAACGAGGTTTGCCACACGCACATATACTAATCTGGCTACATAAGAAAATTACTTCGAACGAAATTGATTATGTGATTTCCGCTGAAATACCTGATGAAAATGTCGATAAGGGGTTACATGATATTATTGTAAAAAATATGATACATGGACCTTGCGGTGCACTGAATGAAAATTCACCATGCATGGCCAAAGGAAGGTGCACAAAGCAATATCCTCGACTTTTAGTATCCAACACAATTACTGGCAATGATGGTTACCCACAATATAGAAGAAGATCTACTGAAGATGGCGGTAAAACAACAATAATAAAGATGCGTAACGGTACCACCATTGAAGTAGATAACCAGTGGGTTGTTCCATATTCCCCATTATTATCAAAAACATTTAATGCACACATAAACGTTGAATACTGTAACTCCGTAAAGGCAATCAACTACATATGTAAATACGTCAACAAAGGCAGTGACATGGCAGATTTGGCTTGCAGCCTGAAATCAAAGATATCGACGAAATCGTACAATATCAGGCTGGAAGATACATAAGCAGTAATGAAGCTGTTTGACGAATTCTTTCATTTCCGATACATGAACGTAGTCCAGCTGTTGTTCACTTAGCGGTACATTTACAGAATGGTCAACGTGTTTATTTCTCGTAAACCAACGTGCAACAAAGAGCCCTGAATCCACCGGATACAAAGTTAACCGGTTTCTTTTCGCTTTGCAAAAATGATTCTTTTGCAAAAAAACTGCTGTATACTGAAGTGCCTTCGTATTACACGTGGAATACTAAAAATAAAGTATTTGAACGTCAAAAACAGGGTAAGTCAGTCAACGCCCAACCTACCATCTTCAAAGATACCACGATAGGAAGACTCTACACCGTTCACCCCAATCAACATGAATGCTTCTTTCTACGCCTGCTTTTGGTGAATGTACCCGGTCCGACATCCTTTGAGTATTTGAGAACTGTAAACGGTACTATACATGACACTTACCGTAGTGCATGCCAAGCTCTGAATTTATTGGAGATTGACCAACACTGGGATAACTGCATCAATGACGCGTGTGAAACGTCAGCTCCAAGTCAAATTCGTGCATTGTTTGGCATCATTTTAACAACTTGCTCTCCATCAGCTCCTACAGAGTTATGGGAAAAATATAAGTCAAAAATGTCCGAAGATATACTCCATCGAAAACAGTTAGAGACGTCAGATATGACTTTTGATTTTACATCAGAAATTTATAACTACACTTTAGTTATTATAGAAGATTTGTGCGTACGTATGGCAAACAAACCTCTTCAGGATTTGGGAATGCCTTCACCTAACCGTATCGCTGCTGTTTCGACATGTGTAGAATTGGATCGTGAACAAAGTTACAGTACGAGTACGAGTACAGTACGAGTACAGTACGAGTTATGTACAATATAACATTTCCAAGTTAACGTCGGAACAAAAAGACATTTGTGATACGATAATGCATTATGTCGATAACAACGTTGGAGAAATTTTCTTTTTGGATGCGCCAGGAGGTACTGGTAAAACGTTTGTGATAAAACTGATTCTGGCATCAATTCGATCAAAAAATGATATAGCGTTGGCAATTGCGTCGTCCGGAATAGCCGCAACATTGCTGCCTGGTGGAAGAACTGCTCATTCCGCTTTGAAATTGCCTCTGAATTCGCATTCTACAGAAACTCCCACGTGCAATATTTCCAAATGATCTGGGATGGATAAAGTATTGCAGCAATGCAAACTTATTATTTGGGATGAGTGCACAATGGCACACAAAAAATCGCTCGAGGCTCTGGATCAATGCTTGAAAGATTTGCGAGGGAAGTCGAAACCCTTTGGCAGCACAATATTGCTTGCGGGAGATTTCAGGCAAACATTACCTATAATACCTAGATCAACTCCTGCAGACGAAATGAATGCTTGCCTGAAAAATTCTAATTTATGGGCACACGTAAAAACATTAAAATTAACTACAAATATGCGTATCCGATTGCAAAACGATGACTCTGGTCAAACATTTTCAGATCAATTGCTGGCAATTGGAAACGGAAAGCTCCCAGTAGACTCAATTCAGGACGTATACAACTACCTGCTGATTTCTGTAATTTAGTGACGTCCAAAATGAATTGATTGAAAAAGTATTTCCGAATATTCTAAACAATTATAAAAATAATAAATGGCTAAGTGAAAGAGCGATTCTTGCACCCAAAAATATAGATGTCCACGAAATCAACAATATTGTTTTGACCAAGATTCGAGACCAGGCAGTCCTTTACAAGTCAGTCGACACAGTTTTGGAACCAAATGAAGTGGTTAATTTCCATCTGAATTTGTAAATTACGTGGATCTTTCAGGATTTCAACCACATGTGCTACAACTAAAAATAGGCGTACCAATAATACTTTTAAGAAATATCAACCCACCAAAGCTTTGCAATGGCACGCGACTTGCCGTAAAAAAAAAAACAATGGAAAACCTAATAGAGGCCACAATCTTGATAGGGCCTTTTGAGGGTAAGGCTGTTCTTATTCCTCGCATTCCCATGATTCCAACGGATCTGCCTTTTCAATTTAAAAGATTGCAATTCCCAATTCGATTAGCATTTGCAATCACCATTAACAAAGCTCAAGGTCAATCATTAGAAAAATGTGGTATAGATCTTAATACTGATTGTTTTTCCCATGGACAATTGTACGTTGCATGTTCGAGGGTCGGTAAACCTGACAATCTATTTATATGCGCGACAATTGGACAGCGAAGAATGTTGTATATTCGCAAGTTTTACGCAGTTAATTTGTATTGTATCTATCTATCTATCTATCTATATAAAAACGAGTTGTGTGTATGCATGT
Source organism: Artemia franciscana (assembly GCF_032884065.1). Lineage (NCBI taxonomy): Eukaryota > Metazoa > Arthropoda > Branchiopoda > Anostraca > Artemiidae > Artemia > Artemia franciscana. The sequence continues at coordinate 62,004,473 of NC_088869.1, read as the reverse complement.
TTGTTTGTTTGTAAGAAGAGCGTTTGTATATGACGTCATTATTAGTACATAAGGCTTTGTATATGCACAGACAATGGGAAAGCCAAGAATGTTGTATATTTGCAAGTTTTACGTAGTTTGAAACACATATATAAATCTATCTATATTCACAGGTGGGACACAGGGACACAACTACAATGGCGCGTAACTAATATGGCACGTAACGACTTACGCGCGCGGGAGGCTTGAGGGGGCGCGAAGCGCCCCACCAACTAGGTGTTGGGGTGGCGCGAAGCGCCACCCCAACTGCTAGTATATCAATATATATAAAAATAAGTTGTCTGTGTGTTTGTGTGGGTCTGTCTGTCGGGTGACGTCATGTTTTTGTGTCAACTGACGTCATGTTTTCAACTGACGAAATTACAGACCGGACATCGGGACACAAATGACGACCGGGACACCGGCACATAGGGAATATAAATGACGACACTCAAAGAGAAAGCGACCGGGACAAAGGAATGTTCGATTAGCAACCACCATCAACAAAGCACCGGGACACAAATGACGACCGGGACACAGGGAGCATAAATGACGACCAGGACATAAGTAAAAAAAAACTAAAAAAACTAAAAAAAGGTAAAAACTACAAAAAAAACTAAAAAGAAAAAAAAAAAGAAAAAAGCTAAAAAACTGAAAAAACTAAAAAAGAAAAAAAAGAAAAAAGGAAAAAAATGAAAAATAAAGGAGAAAAACAAAACTAAAAAACGAATGTATATACAGACCGGGACACCGGGAATATAAATGACGACCGGGACAAAGGGACACAATTACAACGGGGACGCCGGGGGGCACAGGGGCATATAAATGACGACCGGGACACCGGAACACAAGGAATATAAATGACGCCCGGGACACTCAAAGAGAAATAACAAACTGGGACACCAGGACACAAATGAAGACCGGGACACAGGGAATATAAATGACGACCGGGACAAAGGGACAAAACTACAAAGGGGACGAAGAGGGGCACAGGGAATATAAATGACGACCGGGACAAAGGGACACAATTACAACGGGGACGCCGGGGGGCACAGGGGCATATAAATGACGACCGGGACACCGGGACACAAGGAATATAAATGACGCCCGGACACTCAAAGAGAAATCACAGACTGGGACACCGGGACACAAATGACGACCGGGACACAGGGAATATAAATGACGACCGGGACAAAGGGACAAAACTACAAAGGGGACGAAGAGGGGCACAGGGGGATATATAAATGACGATGGCGACACAGGGAATGGTCGATTAGCAATCACCATCAACAAAGCTCAAGGGCAATCATTAGAATCATGAGGATAGATCTGAATACGGATTGTTTTCCCCATGGACCATTATATGTTGCATGTTCAAGATTCGGTAAACCTGACAATCTATTTATATGCACAGACAATGGGACAGCAAAGAATGTTGTATATTCGCAAGTTTTACGTAGTTAAAAAACATATATATATATATATATATATATATATATATATATATATATATATATATATATATATATATATATATATATATATATATATATATATATATATATATATATATATATATATATATATATATATATATATATATATATATATATATATATATATATATATATACATATGTATATATATATATATATATATATATATATATATATATATATATATATATATATACATATATATATATATATATATATATATATATATATATATATATATATATATATATATATATTCACAGGTGGGACATATGGACACAACTACAATGGCGCGTAACTAATATGGCGCGTAACGACTTACGCACGCGGGGGGGCTCGGGGGTGGCGCGAAGCGCCCCCACCAATTAGGTGTTGGGGTCGCGCCACCCCAACAGCTAGTATATATATATATCTATATATATAAAAATAAGTTGTCTGTGTGTGGATCTGTGGATCAGGTGACGTCATGTTTCGGCTGACGTCATGAAATTAGTTGCCATCATTTTTGCTTTGAAGGTGACGTCATTCAAGTTATATAAGACATATGTTCGCCGTCATGTTTCGGCTGACGTCATGAAATTAGTTGCCATCATTTTTGCTTTGAAGGCGTGACGTCATTCAAGTTATATAAGACGTATGTTCGCGTAGAATTTTATTAATGTTTAAGTTTATAATGACTGATGAAGATGCTCAAAGAGTCTATGCCAAAAAACTTGCTGCTGATAGAGAAAGTCAGAAAAGAAAGCGTGCCGAGGAACTACCAGAGCAACGCGAAAGCAGACTTGCTGCTAAAAGAGAAAGTGAAAAAAGAAGGCGTGCCGAGGAATCAAAAGACCAGCAGGGAAACAGGCTTGCTGCTGATAGAGAAAGTAAGAAAAGAAAGCGTGCCGAGGAATCAGAGCAATCTGAAAGTTATCGCCTGGCATTCAGGTACAACCCAGTCGATGATTATAGCTTGAGTAGATGTGTTCAAATCGGGACAATGTCTAAAATTTGTCCCTATTGCAAGGCCTTGAAATTCAATGGTGAAACAATGGGAATGTGTTGCGCCTCAGGAAAAGTTAAACTTCCTCTATTGGCTGCACCACCAGAGCCATTGAAGACTTTCCTTACTGGAACTACGTCAGAATCTAAGCGTTTTTGTCAAAAATCAGACAATACAACTCATGTTTCCAAATGACGTCGTTTGGAGCCCAAATCGAAAATCCAGATCAATTTATGTCTACTTTCAAAGTAAAAGGGCAAATTTATCATAAAGCAGGGTCCCTTCTACCATTCTCAGGCGAGAATCATAAATTTTTACAATTGTACTTCATCAGTGATAGAAATTCTGAATTGAATGCACGTTGCGAAATTTCTCCCAACGTTGAAAGGACAATCGTTTCCCAATTGCAACATCTTTTCCACGAAAATAATAAGTTAGTGCGTCTGTTCAAAACAGCCATCGATTTGATGCCTACTGATGCTCATAAAATTGTTATTTCCGCTGACAAAACGCCTCCTGGCCAACATGTGCGTAGATACAATGCTCCGACTATCGACGAAGTGGCAATCGTTATGGTCGGTGATCAGTTTTTACCTCGAGATATTATTCTACATAAGCGAAACGCTCAGTTGTTAAGAATTGCTGAAACTCATCGATGCTACGATGCCCTACAATATCCTATCATTTTTTGGGATGGAGCCGACGGCTATCACTTTAATATTAAATTGATGAATCCAGCCAC